>NW_014039644.1:15130-18665 GCF_001186125.1 Sphaeroforma arctica JP610 | reverse complement strand
AAATTGGCATCTGAAATTTACTTCGTACCAATATCTCTATATACTGACCTGTTCCATGAATTTCCTGACACTCTCCCTAGTGTCTATCCTACATATTGATCTGATCGAAATATACCAGGTGCTAATACGCTTGCCCGCACTCTTCAAGCATCTGCGAGGCAGTCGCTCCTCCTCGTCTTATGTTTTAACGTCGATTTGAGGTTTACTCTGATTAGAAACGTTGGTCTGATCAAAGATACTCATCGTCTATAATCTATCATCTATTTTTTCTGTCTCTCAAAGTTGTCATCTATTGGTCCATCTATAAAAGATTGAGATGTGTTTATCTCCAGTGCACGTATAAGAAGGGTCGTTGATCACTTATTTCTTGATAAATACGAGTACGTTGTGGCCTTCTTCTGTACACAGGTCGATGAATTTGTGCACCCAAAGACAAACCGTACAAGCAAATGCTTCAGGATAACCTACAGATCCATGGAAAGGTAAGCTTGCACGTGTTTATAGAGTTAACATGCGAAAACACATTGGGAAGAAATCTCACTGATGAACTTACGAAAAATCTGACTGACAGCCATGACAGACTTACTTGTTCATTGTTTGGTGTACTGTGCACGAGTTGGCTGGCGACAGGTAGATAGCAGACCAGGACATGCCTTCAAACCAGTCTCGTCTTCTGATTGGTATATTTTGTTGTTTTGAAAATAAAATAGTTTGTAGTGACAACGGTGTAGATAGGGTGACTGATGATCAGAACATACCTCTTGTTGTACTATACTAATATATCATCACCGGCTCAGACCCCTGTAGGGTATCTGAGTATGCTCATTTATTTACAGCTTATCTGGTACGAGCCTCCTCGTTAAGGTCACGCGGGCTGCCCTGCACACTAAACGACTATGCCCATGCGATACTTCTATGTGTACATCCACTTTGAGTATTTATCTCCATGACTACCGCGCAGAAGTCATTTCCTTGCAGCTTATCGCCAAACTGTCCAGAGGAAACATACAATATGTTTTGTATATACTGCTACATATTCCACTACTTGTTCCGATTCCTCAAGTGGGTTCGCGTGGATCTATCAATCCATCGTAGACGTTATAGCTAAATCGACAGCTCGATCTATTATTCGGACAGGACTCTTAGTGATCAAACAGCTACCTTTTCGACCTATTAACTCGAATAGCTTCTACTTATAATCCCACCATACACAGACCTGTGGCCAATGCGGAAGTCAATCTGATCCAGGAGAGAGTGCGGGCTTTAGTAGCCGAGGATTTTAAGGTCACGCTGCGATAGCTAATTAATAAGTGATTGTAATAACAGTCTGACTGGGATACGGCGTATTTGGGTTTGAGACTGAAAGTAGATAGTATCCAGAATTGCAGTTGGCCACGGGCCATTAAAATGGTGAATTTTGATTTTGATTGACACAGATTGACAGTGTTCGATCCTAGATGGCAAATTGACTTTGTATTGTGCTATGTTCCGGTCAAATTTATAGTGAAGAATATTATGAAAATCCGGTGGATAACCTCCCAAACTATCTCGGGGATTTGTAGCAAAACCAGCCTGAACCAATAAGGTCACAAGAACTGAACCCTAAATCAAGCCCATGCCTGCCTGTATTGATAGCTATTGTAGTAAATGAGAACCAAGTCTTCTAAGGAACATATCAACTAAAATCGTGCATTCTATTGCTCCTCATTCTATAATGTATAGTATCTTTGATTCGATTGCATCGCATTTTATAGTTTAATACAGGAACTTGCATTCGATTGCTCCTTATTCTATGATTTAATTATAGTGAAATTATTCGATTGCTTCTCTTCTAGAATATACTGATAGTAACTTTGATTCGATTGCTTCAAATTATAAAATTTTAACTATAGTAACTTTGATATTTTGGCTTCTCCTACTATAATTTATCTATCGATATTTTTGTTCGATTGCTTCTCACTCTATAGAGAAACAATAGTAATTTTCATTCGATTGCTTGTAATCCTATAGTTTGAGTACAGTAACTTAGATTCGAATGCTTCTCGACGCAGATTTATTATACCTATTTGAACTTTCATTCGATTGAATCAATCTATAATTTAATTATAAAGTCTTTATTTATATTGCTTCTGAATAGTTTTACATTCTATAGTTATAACTTTAGTATCATATATTCGAGTGCTACTCATCCTATAACATACACAGTTATTTTTATTCAATTGCCTCTCAATTCTACAATTTATATTAACTTCATTCCGATTACTTCTCAATCTAAAATATACCTACAATTTTGATTTTGATTCCTTTGCATTCTAAAATTTAGTTATAGTATTTTTCATACGATTGCTTCCCGCATTTATATTTAACTATAGTGTTTTTCATTCGATTGCTTCACATACTGCAATTTAACTATGACGTCTTACATCCGATCACTTTTCAATAAATTCACATTCTAAAATTAATTACAGTAACTTCCATTCGATTACCACTCATTTTATTACATAACTATAGTTAACTTCATCTGATTGCCTTTCGTTCTATATATTGTATCTTTTTATATTGCTTCTATGGATCTTGATCAATATCCTTTATTCGATTGCTCCTCATTTTATACTTCAGTAATAGTAACTTTGAATGGACTGCTTCTCATTTTGTAATATAACATGGAACCATCTATTCGGTTGCTTCTCGTTTTACATGTCAACTATAGTACCTTTCACTCCATCGCTTCCCATACTGTAATTTAACTATAGCAGCTTTCATTATATTACTATTCATTGTAAATTCGATTTAACTGTCGTAACTTTTATTCCATTGCTACGCATTTTATAACTTAACTATGGTTTAATATGTCTATTGGATTGCTTCTAATATTATAATGTTTAGTTACTTTCTTTGAATTGCTTCACAATCTTTATTTACACTATCGTACTTTTTTTCTATTGCTCCTCATTCTGGAATATATTACACTATAGTTTTTCGATTCCATGGACTTTCATTCTAGGATTTGACTATAGTAACTTTCATTTGACTTCACTTCGTTCCATATTTCAATTGTGGTTCCGTTCATTTGATTGCCTCTCACTTCACAATTTAAATATGGTAAATTTGAAAGGGAAAAGCGTAAATTTTTTCGATTTTTAACTATAGAATATTTCATTCGATTGTCTCGTACTTAAAACTATCTAATATAACTTCGTATACTGCTATACTGCTATACAGACTATACTGCTTCTTATTATACCACTTAACAATGATACATTCCATTTGATTGTATCTCATTCTATAATTCATTTATAGTACCTTTCATTCGATAATCTAACTATGGCAATTTGATTGTTTCTCGTTCTATATTATATTGCAAAATTCATTCGATTGCTTCTCATTCTATAATTAACTATCGTGACATCCATTCGATTGATTTTCATTCCATAACTTTAGTATATCAGCATTCATTAGATTTTTTCTGTCCCTGACACAACAACAAATGTTCCCCATACCCCGGCTAATCACGCTGTTGAAATACTACTTCCAA
>NW_014039644.1:8394-11095 GCF_001186125.1 Sphaeroforma arctica JP610 | reverse complement strand
CATCATCTCGTGTACATTTTGATCTCATACCCATGTCTAGACTTACGTTGGTTACATCCGCAACATACACACCTATTCTACTTTCCATATAAACTTGACATGTATAACAGAGCTTGCTGTTTCCATACAGACTGCATAAATACAACATCATCACTAGTGGCAGGTACAGTGAGAGTGGCGTCCACGCACCTGAAAGGTCCAAGGGGTAGCCCATCGCTCCAATTGGGAGGGGGTGCCACATGGTAGCTTATCAAACCAGAATACGCGACAAGCTCGTCAGGATCAAGAGCACCTGTGTGCATGCAAGGCAAATGTCAATACTGGCAGTGCTTATCTGTGCGATGTAGTTGATTTTGTTTGTGTCGGTATAAATACACGCGTATGTGTGGTGTATGTGGTCTCTGCAGTGCAATTTCGAACGAGACATCTAATAAACTCTTTCATATACGCAGCATACTTTGATCGGGCTATGCCGTGTGGGCTAAACGACTGATATCCCCAAGAACACTCAGTGCATTCATAGATATACAATTAGGTAGGGCAAGTATCATGCACTTATAAAAGTACGCACTACCGCATCACCAATAACACTCCGTGGAGTCATATATATATGCAATTATGCAGGATGATTATCATGTACTTAAAAAAGGACACGCTATAGGAGATGCCAATATGTAAATTGAAACATCTGAAGAAGAAAAAATTGCAACGAAGTACAAGCCAAGTGTTTTGAAATACCACCAACACGGGGGTACGACCTGCACCTACACGGATAAGAGGCCGTTGAATGTCACAAGTTGATGTCCAACATTATTATTTGCAGTCATAATATCCACAGACTCAGCACTATACAGAAGCAAAATAAAGTCAGAAGTCACACAATTATGTCGACAGATAGTGGGACCAAATGTCAGGGTTTGATGGAGGAACTATGTTTAGTGTACCAGTTGTTGAGTATGCAAATCTGTGGAAAGGTGAACGTTCATACGACTCAAAAACTAACATAACATAGAAAATTCTGAAACTTGCGCACGAATAAAACACGCCCGAGAGACTACAATAATACCGCTGATATACGAGTATGCACGGTACGAGGTTAGCAGCTGAACAGCCATTCTATAAAAAAATAGTTCACAGACGTTCTATCAATAGATAAAAAAAGGCTTTCTATGAATAAATTAATCTCAGGTCACTCATCTCGAGCGAGTGGGTTGCCGACGCACGAACAAACGACCAAATTGCGATCCAGTGAACTGCCAATTGATAGCACAACAATTTGGGCATCCAGACAAACGTACGACTTTTGGCCTTCTCCTGCACTTCCAATTTCCTTTTCGCCGTATCGACCATCTGCTCTAAGGCATTCTCCGCCTGCAGCGAACAACGGAACATATAAGCCCAGAGAAACAAACTTGTAGGGAAACGAAGGCACAGACAAGATACATTTGAAATAAAGAAGAATCCCAGAATAAGGTACCGGCAAACCCTAATGAGAGAGTTCAACGGTGAGCTGAAGGGCAATAGATATGATTAAAATTTCAAGTTTCGCGCTGTCAGTTACAACAGCCAGCTGATGCGCTTCTGATAGCTAATTCAAAATTAAATGCGCACTAATCTATTCACACTTATTTGAAGAATTAGTCCAACTTACCATCTTCAGCCTGGTGGAGAGCTGCATAATAACTAACTCCTGCGCGCGCACCCTCTCGCTCATCCGATTGACCAGCTGCACCTTCCTCTGATGTTGCACAACTGCAAAGTAACCAGCTACTATTAGTCAAGGTTTCCCCAAGCTACTCTCATTAGAATTTGCAATTTAATAGCATTCTACTCCCAATAAGATAGGTAATTTTATAGCAATACACTCATCATTCTCAACAATGGATATGTGGTATCCATAAGTATAGGCTAGAGGACCAGATGGGTATACACGTGTGATTTGTTCTGTTTTATACACGAGAGTGACTCATGTACAGCCATGCGAGTGCTTCAAGTGGAAACAACCCGAGTGTCAGGTAAGGACTATAATAAGGCCGAGAAAACAGGGCATGAGAGCCATGCAAGGACAGACAAGGCTGCTATTCGAACATGGGTATACAAATTAAAGACATATTCTCTGGTTGAGTACGATTCAGGCGAGATAAGAGTGCACTAATAATGAAGACTGCTCAAGCGCAGCCAATACGACAAACCGAGTGCGAGTTTTGAAGTGTGAGTCTTGAAGCTTTCGCAGAGTACGTGAATGATGAGGTATTCCGCTCGACAGCTGCTGTCCTATCGCGAACAACAAAAGTCAGACTGGCTATAGACGGAAGTCAAGCCGGGATGTCACCAAAAACCATAACTTTGACGACCCGATCACTATAGAGACAGACTAAGCAACTAGCAACATACTAACACCAGTTCATGTGCCAAATTGCATGCGACAAACAATATGAACCGAAAATTATCCTCACCGCCACACGCGGTCTTCGTCCACTCAACACTTTCTGACATACCATTGTTCGCTAAATACTGAAGAGCTTCCTCCTGTTTGAGGATTTTTTGCATCACAACTTCGGGATCATAATTATTCTATTCAAGTTGATTAGAATAGAAGATGATATTAATAACACTGCAAAAGTGTATCATACTGTGGATTTTATTGATAAAGATGATGCTAAGGACTATATACCATCATGGTTATGAGTACTACATCCAT
>NW_014039644.1:0-6432 GCF_001186125.1 Sphaeroforma arctica JP610 | reverse complement strand
TTGTGGGACAATGTTTACACAATTGCAGTATTTCGATGTGTATTGAAGTGTAAATCAATATGTAATTACGTTAGGAAGCGTTCCAAAGAGTGAAGCCTATCTGTGTTTCAAACGTAGTTGTTGATATATTCGTGCTCACGTATACATTCGTGTACAAATAGCATTTGTGACCCGGAAGGGAAAATACGTCTACAGTTATACTTGTTCTGTTTGAAATACCACATATCCGCATGATATTTTCATGGACGGTTAAGTATGCTTGTGTGACTACATGTGTGTTTACATATCAAGGATTGTAATGAATATTTGAAAACCCGAGCTTGACCAGACATATTTACACAGATAAGCTCGACAATTCAAAAAGACTGTACACATTCCACATTATAAAACCACTAACAATGAAATCTGTTGCAATATAGAATACCGAGTTTGACTCTGCTTTCGCTGCAGGCGCCTCAGAGATCGACAACAAGGAGCTGACCAACTGTTGCACTAGAGTTTTGTACTCACTTAGAATAGCCGCTCCCTCATCTTTTAGCACAACTTTCGAGCTGGACATCCGTATGATCAATAACTAATCACGAGATAAGCATTCGTAGCGTTGTATTCGCCCCTAAAGGACCGGATATATTTATATGTATAAACTGTCCAGATACAAAGCTTCGGACTGCTTAGTACTTCAAATGTAAATAGCCTCCTAAAGTGAGAGATGCGTCATGTATGAAATAATATATCATAGCCTACTAGGCTACTACATCAAACCTACTTTTCAGAAATATGTTGCGTGCAGAAATTATATGCGCTATTAGGAATCTGTCCAATCGAACGGCAGTTGTTTGCCCGGTGGGTATGGTAAATATTGAAAAGTATCATTTTACAAAAAAATAAACTGAATTGCTTTTTGTTGTTGTTTTTTTTAAAAACAAAAACAAAATACTAGACAAATAAAACAAAACAAAAAATATTGTAAAAATATAGTGAATTTCATATTTATATATTTTTCATCAATTCATCATAGCTCTATATATAAAAATAATAAATACTGGCGCCGAGCCTGTTCTGGAGTGCTCGCAACCCCTACGCAATCCGGGTAGTATGACCATCTCGGCCAACCACTCCTAACTGGTTCGTGCGAGCGTTATAGTAGTGAATTAGTCCATCTGTTCCATTAATACTTAGCCTGCTGTATGCTATATCTCCATCCACCTCGGATACTGTGTGCTGAACAAAGGGCAAATACTGAGCCATGAACTCGCAATCTAGCAATTGCCCGTCGATGCCACTCGCTGCACTTATCTCAAAGTGGTGATTCCATACGCCCATTCTGCATACCCTCAGATTATAGCGATTCGTTGCGAGGCTGATTGATGGACCCTGCAGAACGAGTCCTCCGTAATAATACGGTCGTACTGGGTAAAACTCATGTGATGGATACACCTTGAATGCTGCTAAGCCGTCCTCCCTTACGCTCAATGTTTCATGATCCACATCCATTTCCCGTCCATGCGTGGCATTAGCGTGTAGTTCACGGACAGTACCGTTTACTTCATCCATTAAGAACACATCAACGAAAGGCGAACTCCAGCCGTACTTTGCATGCACTTGACTCTTTCTGTCGACAACCATTAGTTTCACCCCAAACCCTGTTTCAACACATTTGACTACAGCCTCGTCCAAAGTTGTGTCAGGAATAGTGAAAGAATTGCACGCATCGACGAATCTCTTCTTATATTCTACGGGAATGGCAACATCAGCATCGTCATCCCATGGTATGGGACCTGCGTGCAGAATACCCCCAAGCTGTGTGCCTGCGTAAATATAGTAGGGAGAACCAACTTGCGCTGCCACCTGACGACCTACTTTTAATTCACAGGTGGTACGTATGGCGTATTCGGAGGACTGAATAGGCACCACGTGACCCTTCATGGGACCAATAGTGACTGATATTTCATCAGCCTCGGGCATGTTCGCAAACAAGGGAAATGCATTGAAATGCTCAATTACTTCCGGGCAGAACTTGGAAATCCATGATGGTATCTCGTTTGCTGGTGATTTACCCACTTTCAAATTATTTATGAGTTCTTTAGATACCAATCTTGCAGTATCAGATCTCGGTTCCGGGAAAGGCAACCGCGGAATCGTATGCAGCATCGCCAATTCATCAGGCACAATAGAACTTTGAAATTGAATCAGTTCACTCTGAGCCTGTATTTGATCCTCGAACTTTGCATTAGCTAGTTTTGCAGCTGCCAGTTTTTCATTTGCCTCTCGAAGTTCTTTCAATATATTGTTTAACCTTAATTCTTTTCGGCTAAGGGCAAGTCGCAACGTATTGACGTGTGTGTCCGTATTGGGTTGTATATCTACAGTGAGGTCCCTTTGTGGGCAGTCGGCTCTATATTCCATTCCATAGTTGTATAGTACCCAACAGAATACTAGTACAGATAGAGTGAGTAACGCAGTGGTCGTATTATTTGCTATCGTCTTCAGACTCATTGTATTGGGATACTTCACAGCAAAATCAATCAATCTGAACACAAAATGAGGCGTCCGATACGATGATCCAGCCTTTTCTTTCTGCACAAGAGGAAAACCCTTCCTTTCATCATAGCCTTCTGTATTCAATTTCCATAAGGCTATGATTTCATTCTTTCGAATATGGCAAAGTCTGACTCACTTCAGCTTATTACGCACAATCATCCGGACTGACAGCCGACGCCCGCTATTTTCAGGTAAAGGCGCAAATAATACTTTTAAATTCCTTTCTTTAGATCTCAAGTGCTCGAAGAGTCGTCGCCTCGCAACTTTGTTTTTGAAAAAAAACAAAACTTTTGCCTTAGTTTTCTTTTCATTTGTTTTGACTTTTTGGAAACCACAAACAAATTTTAAAAAAGAACAAATTGTGTTTCTTATAATAAGGCTGTGTAAATTGGCTTTTTGGATCGCATGAATTGGCGCGAATCTAAAAATAGATAGTGCCAAATTACTAGTTTATTTAAAAAAAACAAAAAACAAAAATATTATGAGTTTTTCATTTAAAAAAACAAATTCTTTCACGCTCTCTCTCTCTCTCATCAGTCATCACTGTCATCAGTCATCACTCTCTGTGTAAATAGCCAATTTTATAAAAATAAAAAGAGTTATCATTTACAGTCGGACTTGCGATCGAAAGGCAATTCGGAATTTCGGACCCCAATCTCCAGTGGACAGATATGTTTGAAAAAAATAATTTACAGGATATTGTACTAACCTTCGATCCAAATATCTAAGAGATATTGATCATAATCGGGATTTGCTTTTTGCGCAAGTTGTAGCTTGGGGTTTTCTGAATCGGCTGATACCAGCAACTATAAGAAGAATTGAAAACTTCTATTGCCAAAAAAAATATTAGTCCAAAAGCATATTTGAATAGTACATACAATAAATATCCTGTATTTACTGTCCCTTGTTGTATGCTTGAAAATTTGCTAAATATATCTACTCCCAAAGTTTCAATTTTACTTCTGTATTTTTTAAACAAATAAATATATAACAAAGGTGATACTTTAAATGAAATATCATAAAAAAAAATCTAAAAGTACAGGCGTGTGGAACTATGTATCACAGTTTAAAAAAAAACAAAAACAAAACAGTTAATATCCCCTGTCAAATTCGGGTTTGCGCTCGCTAATGCGGTGAACTGCGGGGCCCAAGGCCATAAATATTGTAGCCTCCAGGTATTTTGAAAAAGTTGCAGCCCGTGCTAAGGCCTAGGTCGACAATTAACCAGATTAAATCATGTATTTCCATTGGTCAAGACGTGTTAAATATTTTTTCTGACACCGACATTTCATTTTCTCAACTGACGATATCGAAGATTAAAACTCTTTTCTAGTGGCCTTCAGTTAAAATTATTCCAATGAAATCAAATTAAATGTATCACACATTTTGTAAATGAAGTTTCACAACAATATGTTCGCTGTTAATCGAGCCAATCAGAAGATGCCAATTATACGCACCCCTGCACTCAAAGTCCAGACCGGTCCACGAAATCAATTGCTCAAGGTACGTTCTTAAGACTATAGAGACATTTTTGTACGCACAAACCGAATATAGGTTTCTAGGGACTATTAGCGTTACCTAGTTGATCCTACGATAAGCCAACCAGATATGCCAGTCTGATGAAGGCTAAGTCGGTAATTCTTGATAGTGGCAAGTTATTGGTTACGACAATAACTAAGGACGTCAAGAGTATTTTTTCTTCTTTTTTATTTCTTTTTTCTAAAGATAGGATTTTATGAGTCTCTCAGATTCGCCCCAGAATACAGCGACAACGAAACACTAAATAAAATCCCTTCGGCGGAAACAGTACTGAGAGGATTATATATAGGCAATGTCTCAGCCTCACAATACCACAGAGTATTGCTGTTTTCACCAGGCAAACCCAACTTTATTAAATGCCTCTTTTCGTTTATTTATATCAATATTTACACGATATTTAGAATTTACCTACGGGTTTATTTATTTTAAGGCATTAGTATCGCCTTTATTAGACCGAATCTTACACATTTTAAAGTTAGCAATAGTATTAATTACTTAGACTACTTAAGAGTAAAGGTAAGTTAATTACCACAACATTTTTTTTCTCTTGTCTAAGCTAGCCGTTAAGAGACAAGCTAGTAGTCATAAGTTAAGATTATGGCCAAGAAAGACAACACTCTTTCTAAGAAGCGTAGTGCTGAAAAGAAGAAGATGGAAAGAGAAGTTGCTAGCGCTACCGCAGCAAATACTGCTGCAAAAGCAACCGACAATGCTGATGATGTAGCATACTATGCGAATATTATTGCGATTAAGCAAAAGTGCATAGATCAATTACTTCAGGCCCAACGTGGACGGGAGAGATCAGTCGACTTAAGTCGAACTGGGATGCCAACAGCAAGCAGGTCGAGTTTATAAACAACCATGACCTCGACACGCTATCTTGTACCTTAATGCTGGAGATGAATGATATCGCTCCCCAGCAATGGATCTCTGCCTTAACACAGACATTTCACCCTAAAGGTACCAGTTATTTGATCCTGCAGCAACACTAGCATGAGCTAGACACTTGTCGTGACTGGCCAGCTGTGTGTTGGTTGGCCACATCCTTGTTAAGTAAGGATATGCGTAGCCCTGGGCTGAGTACAATTTTAAATGAACCAGCTGAGAACACGCCCATTCAGAGTTATATTCTGAAATTAGACGCTGACTTGAAACGTCCTGATATGATAAAGGACAAGGCACAGCGATGGTACGAATTCCTGGTTACGCACGTGTTCGGTAAGAACATAGGGAATAACGACCGTGAGAGTCTGTACACCGAGTTGCGACGTAAACACGTGACTGAGGCTCGAGACAAGGGACATGAAACAAAGTTTCATCTATCCCGACTTACATGGAAACAGTTTTATAATACTGTATCAACTATTTTTCCCGCACATCGAGTAACATCGAAGGGAATAGCGGCTGTTAAGAAGCCGCGGGAGCTCACCGATCACAGGTACGTATCCAGGCAGTCCTCAAATAAGAGACCCCAACATACACGTGCTCGCGAATCCAATTTATCTACGCGATCCAATAAACGGGCACGCGCAGGAGAGAAGGACATGGAAATTATATTTAAGGAGATTGAGAAATGTGCCGACGCCCAGTGTGGATATGACATGTACCAGTTAACCCATAACGGTTATTGGAATGGTAGACATGTATCCACCTGTACACACTTTCTTACTAAGTGTGACAAGTGTGAGAAGACGAATGGTTTTCACACTAAGTCTTGTGACCGAAAGCCCAACATTACGCTGGAGTGACGGTACTACCAGGTACAGTCTTTAAACAGACAATACAACGACTTTTTAGATGAGCGTGTAATTATTCCTGTATATCGCAATAGAATAATAGAAATAAAATCCTTGCGTTGATTGGTCCTGATTCAGAAATTTCATGTATATCCGATCGCTTTGCATTAATGAAAGATATCGAAAGGAGAAAACAAACAACTTATCTCATTTTAGCTGATGATAAAACTGCTAAGTGTGATACCATGGCCACAGATGTTAAAATCTCCCTGGCCGATGATAGGAGTATCACTACTTAAGCTGTGATAGATAAGATGTCACAAAAGTACGACTATAGTCGGAATGAGTGATTTACTCACTCTAGGTATAACCGTAACTGGTCTACCAACTAACATAGATCCATTTAAGGATCAGGCAGACGATACACAGTCAAGGCATTAATACCTGACTTTGCGGACAAAATCTTGGATCTGATTCTTGTTAATAGGAAAATAAAGGTCACAGATTGGGCAAAATTCCGCTTTAACGACGGATATGTCAGCCTTAACTTAACCAAGGTAGAGTTTACACAGTTAAAGTGTCCCTCTGTAAACTTCGATGGAAATTACTAGGTTTC
>NW_014039645.1:26607-31927 GCF_001186125.1 Sphaeroforma arctica JP610 | reverse complement strand
TATATATATATATATATATTTATATTTATGTATATATATATACACACACACACACACATATATATATATATTATTATTATCGCATTTACTTTTTGATATGAAAGTATTTATGATACATTCACTGGTGTATGTGCATATATGGACCGTTGTCTAATCAATATAAATATGGGTAGTTTGGATCTTATGAAATTTTGACTCTGCAAGATAGTACTCGGGTATGGAAGCACGAACGCACACTGGTGTTTATTATTGGTTGATGTACATATACTATTGTGGGTTTTTGTAAATATGCATAATCTCACATACTTGACACACTCGCATATTACGTTGTTAATAGTTGCGTATGTATCTATATACTTAAATTCAGCATAGCTGTACGACACCAAATATATTTTGGTTGATGTACAGATGCTTTTGTGGGTTTTTGTAAATGTGCATAATCTCACATACTTGATACACTCGAATATTACGTTGTTAATAATTGCGTATGTGTCTATATACCCAAATTCAACATATCTTTATGACACCAAACAAACAATATCCAAATGCACTGACCATTTTAAATATATGTAGGTTGTCACAAACCAGCCTACATCCAAGTATACATAGGCATCATTTGAACTACTGAGTAGCACCGAACAGCAAGGCTGTATTGTGTACAGCCACACGCAGATTCTGAATGTGTTTCCTGATACCTACTCAAAATATACATATATTCATATGTAAGTTCAAAATACATTGAAAATGCATTAAAGGCAACCCTGACGATGGGATTGACTAAGACCAAGTTTGTTTTCATACTGCAGTTCATAGCCCATCGATTGGGACTCATACCGATAAAGTCTGATGAAGTTAGCAAATTAGACTACACACGCGATTGCACATGTGATGATTATTGTGACCGGTGTTCGGCCATCTTGACTCTGAATGTGGTCTGTACCGAAGAGGGTATAGTGCAGAATGTAACGACAAAGGTATGTACGAACAAATACTTGAATGCATGTTTATTCTTATTCATTTGTGCTCGTAAATATCATCATCTCAACGGTTGTGCTATAAATCTCAAGGAAGATTTTATTCTAGTATATGTCGAAATGTATACACGTCTCCAAGTTGTTATATATCGATGAATTCCACCTTAGGTGCTAAAGCAGAAATATTTTTTTGGTTATTCGGATTTGGCGATCATTCCATCACCCTCTCAAGTATGTGACATACTTTCGGACCGTCAAATCGTGAATAATACTCGTATATGTATTTAATAGATCCATTATCTTATAGTGTTTCAATTTTCCTTGGATTTTGCGGTCTGTGTCTTGGAATGGGGGTAGGTATACAGATGCTTGATGTGATGGATCAGATATAGACTAATATCATGGTGTTACATTTTGCCACAAGTTAAACTCCAGTTTCTCAAGATAACACGTTTGAAGCATCAGACTCATCATAGGGTATAAATGACATACATGAAGCCGACTTAGCTCAATTTCTATATTATATATAGTTGTAGACTCAGATGCTATAGCGATATAGACTGTTGATCTCCACACACATAAGCTTGCTTACTTACGGCCACCAAATATATTCCACATTGATATATTTCACATTTGTATTCCGAAGCATGTATCAGCAATTTTATTTGTACATGATACACTTACTTGGTAAGATTTATTGAACATTGTAGATTGGATAAGAAATCACACAATGTATTTCATAAGAATACAAATTTAATGGTCTATGTCTAGCTTGATTCATTCGACTGGGCGGATTTATATCAATTTCAATGTACACGCATGGCATGATCGTAGTGGTATGGTATCGTTGCACACGCCGGCGCATGAAGTCCTACCATTGGTTTTGACATTCCGATGCATGGAACCCGTGGGTCTACACACTTGTTGATACCTGCAGGATTTGATTGCCGAAAGTAGTGATTTCGTGCCCATCAGCACACGCGGCGAAGATAACGCATACGACGACAGTGATGATATACTTATAGTGAAGTTGAGATTGGGTCAGGGCATTAAAATCAAATGTATAGCCAAGAAGGTATGAGTGTTTATCGCGTTTGTATAAAGAAAGTAGAGTTAAGCTTGTAGCTGGTTTGAATGACTTTTGTAGACCAGCACTGGCGTACGCACAATATGTCAATGTTGACAGCCAGGATATTTGGGAAATGATGTGGACGTTGGAGGGTCATGGCTATTTTATACTATAAAGAGAATAGCAGAACTTTAGTCGAAGTGATAACATGACATGGTACACATGTTGTGAATCGTGTATACGGATGTCTACCTGGGATATTCTTACTCGGCTACCAGAGGTTTCCCTGTATTTTTCACACCTCAGGCATCTCACTGGCCAATTGAAATGATGGTTGATATCAGCTGCCGCATGCAATTGACCCGAGTTTAGCTGAAGTTTACTGTTCAGTGTGATCACGTAGGCTGATTATGCACATCAACATTCGAGTGTTAAGTACTGTGTGCGCACACAAATCAACAAATAGTGCATCAAAATATGGCTACATCTAATTAGCTATTGTGTTGGTAACAACATCCTTCACTAAGTTTTAATTATATGTCAATTTGATGGAGCTGCGCTCGGAACTGCGCTTGTGCACTAATCCCGATCATTCGTTGACGTGTATTCAGGGTACGGGGAAAGAGCACGCTAAATGGAGCCCGTGCGCGGCAATTGGGTTCGAGTACGACCCTGATAACGCACTACGACACACAGTGCTTGAATTTCCAGAAGATTGGTATGTCTCCTGTCACACTAATTGCAACTGATTTGGTATTACATATATGCACGCACACCTTTGAAAATACATATGAAGTATGTGCGAACGTGCACCTACGAAGTTAATAGTTTTCAGACACAAGGTATAGTACATATCTACACAGTAATACACATTCATTTATATACGCTTACTGGCTATTAGAATGCCGTCTAGTTACATTATTGTCGTTTTAAGAATGGTATATTATTGTATGATTGAATTGTACAACGCAGGCCGAAGAGTGTATATTCTGAACACGGCCAAGGGGAAAACAACAGCAAGATGGTGGAAGCCGAACACGACTTTAACTTCCCATTAGACACATTCTATTTCAACGCTGAGGTAAGTATTGCAGAAATACTTTGGTATACTCAGAACATATCTGAGCAGTTGTGGAATCGAATTATCTTATGATCATACACTGTTTGCATATGCCATTAATTCCAACGGGAGACGTACTAGAGTTCGTATTGGTTTGCGCAAACATGATTGCGATTGTCACACAGAGTGATAGCATTGAGAAATCGCTGGCAAGGCGAAGTAATAGTGCATATTTGAAAGGAATATTGACAGTAATTTATGAGGCTTTGCAATTTGAATATGGCCACATACTTTGTGCCTAGCGCTGCATACTAGATTTTTTCTAATGGTAGAGATTCGTAGTCCAGTAGTTCCCGTATATATATAGGTTATGGGAGTATTCATAGGTTACATCTAACTTCACCTTGTCTATCAGCTCTATTTACAAATTGTGTGCTGGCTCGTTGCGTATCAGGGAAGCAAATACTTGCTCCTCTGTCGCTTTGTGTATATGTGTGAAATTTCCAGCAAAATTTCCATATCAGTCTAAATAGTTGATATGTGGCAATGGAAAGACTTGGCCTACCCATCAAGTTTATCAGCAAAAGTAAGGGACATGTACTTCCGTCATTTTAGTTAAGGAACTCGATTCTGAAACCTTATTGGATCATATGCTAATGATGCCTTACCAATTGGACGTCATGCAGAGCACCGGATCCTTACCTGCATATGATATACCCATGTTGGCAGTGAGAGAACTCAGGAACAAGTTAGAGAATCTCAACAGAGAATTGCGAGAATTGGTCAAACAAACGTCTTTTGACTAGTCTGTATTCTTTTAAAATGCAAAATAAATAATAAGCCCCCAGTTGGTCTCAAATAATTGGTCACTACAGCACAGTTATACATGGAATGCAAGAGTTGGCCAAAATATTTGTTGATGGATTATCAATAACTAAATCGGGACCAGCACGACATCGTATCTATCATAAACTTGTGTTCGTATGCTCTGTGATGCCTAAGAATGCCAATGCAGACATACCCTCTCATATTCGCTTCACGTTTCTGATTGTGAATGAATACTGATTTATGCAAATGGTACTGTCTGTTAGCTGTTGCATTTAAAGGACAGATCCCAATCTTGCGTGGTAGACAATTACAAGTTGTACACCAATCTTTATATATATATCTGTGTACCGAACGAATTTTGACCTAGAAGTTCCAGTATAATTTTTCTGCCTGTGGATCTCTATGTCAGTGAAGGGCAGGGGAATGCGATACATCAAAATGTGTTATTTATAGTAGGCTGGTCACGCATCGTCCTGTGGCGGCTTTTTATTATCGTCAATTCCCATTTCTTTGGTGACAAACGTTTTGCCGGCCATCTCCATAAAAGCCATAGCTTCGCTCTGGAATATTGAAGGATATGGTAGAATAATTAGGTACTAACTGGAAAGTCGTCTCCATGCAATCTTGAGATGCACTACTATATACTTACTGCTATATTACCATGCAAATAATCTATAATTTCCCGTTTATCAAACTATATTGAAAAATCCATACGGTCTATTACCATACACACACATATGTAGAAAATTTATAGTTATTTGCGTATAATACTCGTATATTATACGTGATTATATAGCAGCACACACATACACACAAACGCACACACACACAGACACACACATACAGACACACAGACACAGACAAAGACACAAACACAAACACAAACACACACACACACACACACACTTATATATATATTTATATATATGTTGAGTTTTTCGGTATCGTGTAAGAGGCAAAAAAATATTAAAAGATAGCAAAAATACAAAGCGGTTCAAATTATTAATCCCAAGGGGACCCCGTATAGTATTGGCAGCAAGGTTTACTAGGGTAGAACACTTACATAACCTTTTAGGGATTTAGGGTTTAGCTACCACTGGTAACTATTGTTTAAACTGGTATGGGTGTTCCCGTCTAGTTGATGTTATCTACTGATATTTAAATACCTCGTAGCTCGTAGCTACCAGCTTATCTTACAGGATGAAAATATCAAATGAATACCCGAAGTGACTTGCACTCTATATACAACAATATAACAAAATAACAATATAACAATACAACAATATATATACAGACACAGACACAGAGGCAGACATATATATATATGTATATATATAGATATATACACATATAAATATACATAAACATACGCACACACACACACACACA
>NW_014039645.1:17366-26546 GCF_001186125.1 Sphaeroforma arctica JP610 | reverse complement strand
TAGAATAACGTATACACACGACAATAAAACAAATAAGTAAGTATATATATATATATATATATATATATATATATGTATATATATATGTCTATATTAGCGTAAATATGTATATATATAAATATATAAATATATAAAGAATTACAGAGACAAAAAAATAATATTCACCATACAACTTCGATTGATAATTACGAACACATTTTATAAGCATTGACATTAGGTGTGACCAAAATGAATTTTGTTACTGTATAGTACTGTCACATACGTACTCACACAAATTCTCCACTGCTCACTTACGAATCCATTTGGTAATGTCTTTTGAGCCTTGTTCAAGTATACGTAATTTTTGTTGTAGCTCGTTGTGTGATAAACCGCCATACTCGGTGCAAGTGAGAATAGGAAACAGTCCGAATTCCCATACCAGCTGGCGTTGAGTTTGAGAGGTTCCGATACGAAACCGCCGAACACGTATCCGTCCTGCATTACATCGTAGAACAATACGAATAAGGATAAAGAATATGGCACTCATGGTAAGAAATGTAATGATGTAGGAATATTTCGGCCCATTCTAGTATTGATATAGCATCCCAAGAAGGATTGGGTTAAATAGACAGCCGAACAATCCGCATCATACTTAGCGTGAGCTATTATCATATCATAGAAGATGTGCAGCACAACAACTAACGATGACTGATTGTTCCACTGTGTCGAGGGAGTGTCTTTATCAGACAGGTAGGTACATTGAACATCGATGCTGGGGAAGTTCGAATAGTGGACAACTGTGATGATAGAATAACTACAAATAAACTCTACAGCTTTTGTGATAGTGTAGAAGCGCTACACGTCGCAATGTACGAACATGTTGAAGCGCGTTCTCATAAAATGTCACTTCAAAGTGTGAGATCGAGAACGTGTAATGAGGGATTCCAGTTGTATACTTATACACGTTTGCAAACATATATATTCATAATTATAGTTTGAACTTTTTTTTTGCAAATAAATTAAATAAAACTCTTGAAACGCACACAAAAGTAAATATGATTTCGTATATGGTATATATGAAAGGTTGAACTAGATACACGATCAGCTTACTAACAATAAAATAAATGTGGTTGTATGTCATAGTATGCATGTGCGTATATGAATGCGTTTCTACATGTAACCGTGTACAAATGTTACTCTATAATCACACAATTCGTTCTGGTAACTCCTTGCATCTTGGTTATGCATGTTTGTGACCGATTATCTAAAGATCATTCACATTTGCCTCTAGATGCAACTTGTGCTACCGCGAGACTTTCATCAATCAGAACAGCGAGTTTTAAGTTTAAAATGAGATATGGATGGGGAACTGCAAGGAACGTTTACCGATTTGATGGGCTTTTTGACACTGTTCTTTTGATAAAACGATGCAAGCTATGGAAGGTCAAAGATACAAACGCATAATTCTCCACATACATTGAAATACGCACTAATGCCCGAAAACCGGAGAAACATACACACCAACCTTGTCTTTGATAATGAATACGATGGGGCTCACATCAAAGGAGTGTGCCATAAATTGCGCAAAGGCTTTGCCCATACTTTCTGAATCGTATAAAAGTTCCCATTCACTTGTCATATCCTTCGGTAGATGCGCATTGATGTACCAAATACCTGCCACAGATGCGTGTTTACAATGGAAGTCATTAGGCCACATCGAACATGGAAGTGGAACGTGATATTCATTGAAGGAACAGCTTCTTACGGAACTATGACTGGAAGGGACGATATAAATGTACTAGTTTACTTGTACGCAAAAAAATGTATCGCAGTTCGCATGCAGATAGTAGTGATGACAAAATCCACGTGATTTACAATCACGCATGCCCGATCACAAGGTGCACATTTATACGTTTATCGGTGAACGCAAATCACTGTCCCAAGTAAAAGTTTATGCCTTACATCTATACATATATGTAGTGACGCTAGTTTTAGCTGTGTCACTTTTTAAAATCAACAATTTAAGAAGTAAAGCTGAGAGTGGAAAAACATGTAAAGTATTAGTAATACTTATACGGAAGAAGGTTGCACCATTGGACACTAGCCAAGGATAGTTTGCATTGTTTAGTCGAGTAGGCTGCATACTACAATGCGTAAGTCAATTTGCTACACGCAGCACCCTCCCAAAACTTGGGTATATATTTAAAATTTGGCGCTCTTACAACCGTAGAAGCATACCTTCGCGTGTCATAAGTTTTGACCGGCTTTGACCGAATCCCTTAAGCTGTAATGGTGTAGGCCTAATGACCCGGGGCGAGAGCACATTATTCTCGAAGTAAACTCCACAGGTTCTTTGCAGCATATAGTAACGGACGCCAAATTCGAGAAGATTAGACACCACTGGATCACGCCTCATCCAAGTGGTGAAGGCTGCGAAGAGGTTCATGGGTTCGAGCGTGGCAGCATAAGCAGAGCGAGCTTTGCTAGTGTGTACAGAAGCATGTGCCTCTATGTTTTGAATAAAAATGCGCATGTTCGTTCGTATGCGATCTTTGATTTTCCCAAGAATATATATACTACATATGCCCAGACATTCTCAGAGGAGTACAGCGAGGTATAAATACGGGATCGATGTAAACCCAGTCGCACGTATACATGCAGATAATTTAGGTGCGTGCACATGTACATAATCATCGAGATTGGTAAGTGTTTGAATACGGAATTGCGTATGCTGGTATATATAAGATACATGAAAATACGTTGATTACATACGTATACATTCAACCGTAAGACATTAATCATATGGAAAATATCGTTGCATATTAGCAGTATAGATCATGAAACCAGTGGGTGCACAGATTGGCCAAGAATTATCAGTACAATTGTGAATAGGCCTATTAACTCTTACATACCATCAACTTCTATTGGCATAGCCAATCCCGTCATCAATGAAAAGACAAAATTCTGGTCAATATTCTCGTCGGCGTCAAGTTTCCCTTTTAGGTCTTTATCCACAGCAAACGCTGACTTGCACACACTAGTCAAGAAATTGACTAGTTTCTCACGAGTCAACGTCTTCTCGTCCCCACACGCCAGCCGGAAATAAGCACTTTGCCTGTGACTGGCGGACCCGCTAGCAAGTCTATGAAGGGTTACTATCCCTATGGTGTTGTAAATTTTCCGATATAACCAAGTATTGCAGGTCAACAAGTGGTGACGAATATGCATCTGATTCAAAAGAAAGATGCAGTATCGTAACAACAAGGCATACATAAAGTAGAGACAATCATATTAAACTGTATACATATGGTATCAGATTTGCTGACAGTATTCCTAAATTGACCATATCCTGATACAAAAAGTCCGGGGAATATGCTATAGCTTCTTGGATCTGTACATTCCCTACCACAATTTGTCACAAATAAGCAAACATCGAGTTCAAGCATTCAAATTGACAGGCATGCAATTTGATACGCACATGCGAACACTACACGAGAGACGGTCAAGCGCATCGACACAAGGTGCCTAATGCACGCAAACCTTGAATTTCTGCAAAAAAATAATTTGACTGGTTACTCAATAGCCAGAATCGCATGGTATTTGTCTGGCAAAGACTAGCGCAAAGCACAGTGGGTTTGCAGGGGCATACCATATTGTACTCCAGCATTTTGGTATGATATATACAATCAAAATTAGCAAATGGTATGATATATACAATCAAACATAGTAAATGGTATGATATATACAATCAAACATAGTAAATGGTATGATATATACAATCAAACATAGTAAAAGCGGACACGGATAAGTACCCCAGCTAAGAACGTGACAACCACGAAATCGTGCATTTTGCATTTACAATTTGCTTAGTTGGACGGGTATTCAAAAGTTGCAAACTATGGAGAGATGCAAGTACTCATCTTATAATGCAGAAGGCACGTAGAGCCAATTCAGACTCTTGTATCATCCCGTCTTGATATGTAAACCTGCTTTTACTTACAGCAGTGCATGGGTATCGTATTTGGAGTGTCGGGTATACCACGAACTCCATTTCGAACTGTCTCGAGCATGTCATCTGACCACTGCGGATATATATTCTGTTTTGTGAATAGTAGTACGTGGGTTCAGCCACTGAAAACCAATCTGCTTAACTTCATAGGTACATACAAGGGTCGTGTGTATATCGCCTATATCATCTTTTGTCTTCGAATATAGAAAGACATTCATGCGCTCGATATGTAGTAGAGTGAGTGAGTGCAAGTCCTCAGATACTTATAATAAGGAATGCAGTATATAAGAGCACTGGGGTATACTATATACATAGTAAGGTTAGTTTCGGCGTGTTCCACTACTATTTGTGCTGGATTGTCATGATATTGTAACACCAGCTTGACGTCCTTAGTGAGCAATGATACTCAGTTAAGTATTACACACTTTCGACGCAAAATCGAGTAGCGATCTATAACTTGCTAGCTACAGCAAACTCACGTACAATTGTAGTATGCATTAGCGAGAACTATTACACCAATATTGGAATACTCTTAGAATTCCGCACTACTCACGGTCCCTTTCAACTTGAGAGTGGAGGTTGTCTTGAAAAGGTAGACGTATGTACACAAGTCATCAGCAACGGTATCTACACACACATGCTTTCCGACCCAAATTTTTATCGTACATCGGCCACACTAATATGACCTCAAGGAACCTAACTATATGATGGTTTGCATATGTAAGAAATGTGAAGAGTACGCTACACCCACACTTCGATGTGTTTAGAATCAAAGCGTGCTAGCGTGATTCCTATAACCTGCCTATTCCTACGACCTACCTTGATAATCCTATAACCTACCTTGAGATCCTTCAGCTCCACATGATAATATTTATCCTCGTCCACCCCCAGGGCTGACTGAATGCACTTTACGGTCGCTAATCCCAGTGCATTCACAGCATTGGACACTTCTGGCGACTGCTTGCTCGCACTTCCACCCATTTTCGCACCACACTACTGGTCGTATAAGCGTTTCTTTTCAGGAATATGCCAGTGCAATGTACTTTTATGTAAGTTTATTTGTATGAGCCACGGATATCAAATTACAATACAGAACGTCAGAGTGTGTCACAAGACCATACACAGACTCAATCGCTCTTACTCAAATAGCCTCCCTCTTCTTTTGTGCCTTTATTCGTAGCCTTGTAAAAAGTCACTTTATTTATATTTTTAAAATTTAAGTGTATTATAAAATAATACGACACAGATAACAATCAGTCCATCACTTTCCAACTTTCAACACTTTCCAACTTTCAACACTTTCCAATCCCCGCCAAATTTTCACGGCAACTGCCCATAGCCTTCTTCTGAAAATCAATTTTTGGGTAGGTTGTGGGCCTGGGCCGCCCCCCTGGGGGCCATATATACTCGCTCACTCAGAGAGTAGAGTGGTAACCGTTCATACACGCTTATCAAATGCTTCCGTTTTAAAGAGTTCAAGCATCGACTTTGATCTAATTCGTGGTTCAATTGATGGCGTATTCTTTGGCTCAGTTGTTGGCGGTATGCATTTATCACTTGGTAGGCAATATCCCTGACTACTATATCCCGCACCTAGAGCAACACCACAGAATACATGCATTGAACGCTCGCACCCTACAGGCCATTTTTACTGCTATTCTTATATACATTATATTGTATTTCATTTATAGGTTATCATAAAAACAGATTAATCCACTTCTCTTGAAAGTATAGCAAGCCACATGTGAATTCCCACAGTAGTATTCTGGCCACATACTGCGAATAAGTTTCGAATCCAGTACAAAAAAGGTGAACAAAAAAGAGGTAAACTAAAAAGAGGTACGTCTGACTGTACATGTACATACATGTAGTATATATATTTAAAAACACAATAACCAGGACCGGAACGAAACACACAAAGGTGCTATCGGAATTCGTCGTCGGTCGATATAGCCATAACCATCTCTCCGACTATTTAAGTATGTGGCTAAACAGTTGGACAATGAAGCAAGATCACAGTTCACTTCCTATTCTTACAGAGAGGTTTATCTATTACTTATTGTGAAGGGTCAAGTTCACAGGTCAGATTGAGACGATGCAAAGGGAGCTTTGTTCTGAATAGCTAGTATTGTGTTTCGTGAGATATTATACGATGACATTTTTTTTCCTGTTTCCTGTTTCATTTATTCAAAGTGTACGGCGATATGCATTTTTTTTAGGCTTGAATTTATTTGTGTACAACGATTATGGTTTGTAATTTTTTCCTGTTATAAGTCGCACATAACACCCCCATGTACATAATCCCGCTCTGGCATCGACTTCACGTTATATTTCCCAAAACCGCTTCAGCAGTCACAGCATGACAACATATCTCTAACGGCCCGTAAGTATAAGTGTAGTATATCTCATACATCAGAGTCCCGAAACTGTTGAGCTAGTTCGTTAGGTATAATATGTCGCATGTATCAGAGTCTCGAAACTATTGAACTAGTTTGTTAAGTGTAGTATGTCTCATACACTAGGGTCTCAAAACTATTGAACTAGTTCGTTGTGTAGTATATCTCATACAGCTGAGTCCCGAAACTGTTGAACTAGTTCGGCGTATCTGGCCATGACCACTTGTTTTGATTTTCATCCGGATCTGATCTCCTAGTTCTTTTCCTTTTCAATGAAATCTTGCTAGGGGTTTCGGGCATCTTTGCATGTTTTTCGTTAAGCATTTCTATTTGTTGGCGGAATTGTAGCTTCTTCCTATTGGAGGCTTTCTCATTGAGGATTCTGTTTGCTTCTTCCCGTGCTTGGCGCTCGTCCAACTCTTCCTCATACCTTGCTCTCTGACTATCCACATCGGTTTGCGCCGCCGCGATCTTCGCCGTCCCGTTATACGCAGGGTTATACCACACTTTGTCGAGGTCATCGCCCATACCCAGAGCATACAGTTCTCGCCAAATCTCATAGTATGCTAGAAGGCAAGTAGTATTCTCCAAATTTGGAGTGGGCATGTTTATCTCTTGTTGTAGCTCCTGATAACTCGCCAAGCGGCCCGGTTTTTGCATTCCTATTGGTAAGCAACTGAAATGAACGGAAAAGTAATGGTTTACCCCCCGGTCTCTTATCACCCGCACACGAGGATATACACTCACGTGCTTGCCAATCGTATGACGCGTTCAATGCGTGCCATACGTATCCCCTGTGTTGGGGCAGTTGCAACTTGTCAGCTATACGATCTGCTTCGTTACGATCGTGTGTACTTGCCCTGAACCAAAACTGGTCTTCAACTTGCAGAGGCATAGTGGTGATGTCATTGCGGGTGGTCAATCGCAAGTATCGCAGATACTCATCATCCCAATTTTGGGCGTCTCGTGTGTACATATCTGTGATTCCTTTCGGATCCTGAAAATTGTTCAAGGGAATGATATTATTGAACACGTATCGATAGTTCACGGATTTCGAGTCCGATATGTAGTGGGATAGAGGACAACTACAGCGAAAGGCATACTTTGTATCACCATTGTCGACTCTATAGTAGCACAAATACAATATGAGCAATTCATGTACGGGTTTGAGCAGAACGCCCACTACCTGATGGCAGCAAGTCGCCCAACACTTCGTGCGAGTAGAATGGGGCAAACACCGCACCCGATCATCACGTTGAGTTTCATGTGTGGAAACGCATGCAACGAACATTAATCTATGGCGCCGTGTTTGCTATTTGCACGCAAATCCCAATAGCAGAATGCACCTGACGCCTATCCGACGATCCTGGGAAGCCTGGAGTTCTTTGTTTAAATTTCTTAAAGAGGGCGTTAACAGTGTCAAGGTCTGTCATTATCCAGGGTTGTTTCTTTGACTGAAATTTGAGCCTAGGATCTGTTCCGTTAATTAAGACCTTAACGTTATGATGGAATGCTTTGCTTGGTTCGACAACCCATAGCGCGCAGACATGTGCGTGCCCTCAGATGCTACACAGCACCCTTGATTAGTAGATGCCGTAAACATGGGATAGAAAGTCAAATGGTCCAAATTCTTCAAAACCATCGTATCAGTGTCCAGGAGTACTACCTTCTCATACTGGTGCATGCCAAATACGTTCACCTTGTTAAATGCCAAGCCCCACCAAACCGTTTGTTTGAGTGTGCTCATCGGTGCTTCGACTCGCGGGCTGAACTGAAATCGCACGCCCATGCGCTGGAGTGCGGTGATATAAACTGTGGAAATGATCTGCGACGGATGCACCGGGTGCAGACTACCACACTCATGCACCAACCCCTGTTTGTCCGTGTAACCCTTGTTTGCGTTACACTCATCACTGCCAAGTCCACCAGCCGATAACAGCATCACGATATCCATTCCCGCACACGTGTTCACTCTACGCAAACCAGCCACCAACGAAACAGCTAAGCGTGCGTACTGGTCCCCAGACACGAGTGCTACTATTGCATGATTGGATCTGGGCGTTATACTCCACAGACCATCACCAGCACTCTCAAAATCCTCGTGTTTGATGGAAGTTTCTTCGCTTGCGTGGTAATAGCTAAATTTTTGCATGTAATCTGTAGTTGTGCTGTTGAAAGCAAGATGAGTTTACTATTACCATCCAATACGCTCATAAAAGATATCGGCTTAACGCATTGAAGCGCCGCTTGCAGGAGCCGCAGCTGGCCACAAGTGTCACATACTGACACTTGTGGCCTTCAACGCTAAGTTGAACTCACGGAACAGCCCACTGGTCCGCGATAGCACGATTCTCACTTGCCCAAAGGACATGCGACGTGTGTATATACGCAACCAGCGAGATATACAAGAATACCCATAGTTACATAAGTATATGTGTGTAAATACACAATCAACGAGATATACGAGAATACTTATAGTTACACCAGTATGTGCACATAGACACAATCAACGAGATATACATGAATACCCAGAGGTACACAAGTATGTGTGTGTATATACACAATCAACGAGATATACGAAAATAGCCATAGTTACACAAGTATGTGTGTATATATACACATTCAATGAGATATACGAGAATACCCATAGTTCACAAGTATGTACACATACACAATTAACGAGATTTATATGAATAACCATAGTTACACAAGTATGTGTGTGTATATGCACAATCAACGAGATATACATGAACCACCATAGATACACAGGTATGTGTGTATATATACACATTCAAT
>NW_014039645.1:9244-17346 GCF_001186125.1 Sphaeroforma arctica JP610 | reverse complement strand
CGTAGTTCACAAGTATGAGGGTGTATATACACAATCGACGAAGGATACGAGAGGTGTTCATGGATGAGTGGATATTATCGCAGCTTTGTGAGTCCATTCACATATCTAAGTTAACCTGTAAATAATTCTGCTGACCCTCATGTACAAAGATTTGTACATGAGTAGAATATTGGAAACATATTTACGCAACAAAATTGGATATATGCACAAATTGTTATCAGTGTTTTTAAATATCTTGTTATATTGATGGACAATCATGCATATAAGAATCGCCATGTAACACTACGGATGTGGATATGCAAATACCTAATTACTGTAATGCTGGTTACCACTTTACATAAAAAAATCTAGTTAGGGAGTCATTGATATGATTGATTTCGTAAAATACAGATTCTAAACATACGATACGAGAATGTTGATATTACAAATATGTACTCATAACAGGATACAATTACTCATGCACACCGTGTATACTTACATGTGCATGAAAACAAGAATATGCACCATCTTTAAATTGACACATGAACGCACCAAATTTGCCCACAAAAATGAACCGTTCTTTCAAAAATGTTGTTGTATTAATGCATCTGTGAATGGGACAAGTTCCTTTTCTGCAATATGACATTAAATATTTTACGCCTGGTTGGTAGACGTATAACACACACCAAAGCAATTCTTTTTGCGTCACAAATTCATATATGATGATATTTCCAGAACTACGACGCCCACACACAAAATATACATATGTTACATCAATGTCCATTAAACCAAAGAAAGAGACACACATATAAACCATGGCACGAAATTATATATGTACGCAAGGAATTTTTCGTCTACTTGCAGAAAAAGTGCTCATATACTTGCAGAAAAGTGCTCATATGTAGCGTGTGAGCACGTACAACTTGGTGAACCTGTTATGCATATATACATATACTGTTGATGAACAGTGTCAGCTCTAGATGTATCTGTCTCGGAGGACTACAAGCCGCGCATATGAAATCCAAGTGTACAAGTACAAAACGAACATAACATGCCTGATTGAGTTGCTGTTGGATAGTCCTGAGGCCAGACCATTGATTGCTGCTTAGTATCGTTCGCAAGTGGTCTTGGCCGCATTTCTTTATCAGACTGGATAATTTGATTCACCTCTTATCACTCAGCTGCGCCTGAACTGTGTAGTTTTCGCACGTGTGTCTGATTGGTGTCTAATTGGTAGTACTTGTGGTACTGTGGCCTGACTGTCGATCTCTGCACCTACACTGCTGAGTTGTGGCTGAGCCTTTGTACTTTGCTCTCTGACTTGTTCTTTTTATACTAGTAGATTTGTATCTACACTATCTACACTATCAACACGAGGGTCCACTCCAGTACTGTGTTGCGTAGGATTATGAGCTTCGTGTAATATACTTTCCATGAGTTGTGTTAAAGGTAAGGCCGGTAAGGTTTTATGATTTGCAGTGGCCGCCACTCTGAACGTGGGGCCACTCAATTCATTAGAATGCCCATTTATTATGACAAACATACACAAAGCGAACGAAAGTGCAAACAAGGAAATGAATACTTGACGCCACCGGCAGCATCTTGTTTGTTCATATGCCTTCTTTCTTCTCTTTCGCCTCCTGGGTGGATGACTGTGGATACCTGGATGGTTCGGTCTATATCAGACCAGAATGCAGTTTCTATTTACATATAGAACCGTATTTTGACCCACCTTATTTTTGCTAATGTTACACTTGCATTTATTTATGCAACTATGGGGAAAAAAGCAGTACCCAGAAAAAGTGATTACAAATGTATTTCGTTTCTGTATGTAATAGTATGTATTTAGATATTTATGTACATGTATTTCAGTTTCTCGTGACTGTGCGTGTGTATTTAATTGCGAATGACCCAAGAGGGCTAGAGCGAATCCTGTGACAATGTCGGTCTCTCTCTAGGCGAGATACTTTATAAGCGGACATGTGCCGCCGTCTAGTTGTATGTATATTTATGTTTAATTTGTCATTTGGGTCCGAGGGGCTTCGAGAACGCTTATTCCCGAGCCTCAAAAGTAGCGAAAGCATTCAGACCTTCGGACTATAATCGACTTATCAAGCTGTTACTTACTGCTCTGAGTGTCGTTATGTGGAAATGATTGTAGCATAAACCAAGCGGTACACAAGGGAGCTACTTGTATATACCAATACGAGCGAGCATAAAAACGATGATTCACAATAAGGGTATATAGTTTCGATACTTCAGTACTTCTAAAGGTAGGCGTGCGAGACCTTTAGAAAGAAAGTGGCTGCGTTTGACACCAATGGACATAAAAATCAAAAGTCTCGTTTTCAGGTAATTAGGTATGTTCAAGAGAACCCGTCCATCTATAGCGACGCAGAGTACAGAAACTATATAACACTCTTAGTATGATATCGCGAGGTGATATTTGACATCCTTCAGACATTGATAATTGTTGATCGTCTCTCTACAAGTATGCGTACATTTTTTGCAGCACTCAATCAGCAGTCAAGTGAACGTGGTCCAGGTCAGATCCTACTTTTTATATCTCTATCGCCAGGCACTATTTCTTGTGTTGTAAGTTGGCAATGCGCAAACAGAATCTTGACAAGATCTCGTTTCCGCCGGTCGTATTCTATATTCAATAGATGAATGAATAATCTACCTTAATCTCGGCGCAAAGTCCCTACAAATTAATACGTATTTATATTACCACGTTTATAACCACACCAGTCTGGTCTGGATCAACCAAGACTTGCGTGACTGCTTGAAGGACGAAAATCTTCTTTTGTGCGCTTCTATTCTAAAGAATCTCTGACATACACGTGATGTCAATGAGTCACTAATATGATGAATGTTTGCATACGAGGCTCCCGGAACACCTGACATACAAACTCAACCCCTTTTTAGAGAAGTGTAAATCTTCAGTACAGTGGGACCTAAGTAAAACTCGTGTCGCGGACCGATAAAACACGGCATGAGCATTGAAGCACAGCTGCCCTTTTGTGATTATCTGAACAATTGTTCTGAGTTTCCATGCCTGAGTGCTCATCGTGCGTCCCTGCCTTATCGATTTTCATGCACAATTGATTAAAACAAGGGCGCGACGGAGAAGACATGGCCCTATAACGCATGCAGGTATTAGTCTAACGTGGTATTTGTCAGTATTCTTAGCTACTTTTGCCAGTAGTTCTAGTTACTTTTGTCAGTAGTCCTAGTTACTTTTGCCAGCAGTCCTAGTGACTTTGCCAGCAGTCCTAGTTACTTTTGCCAGTAGTCCTAGTGACATTTGCCAGTTGTTTTAGTTACTTTTGCCAGTAGTCCTAGTTACTGTTGCCAGTAGGCTTAGTTACTTTTGCCAGTAGTCCTAGTTACTTTTGCCAGCAGTCCTAGTGACTTTTGCCAGCAATCCTAGTTACTTTTGCCAGTAGTCCTAGTTACTTTTGCCAGTAGTCCTAGTTACATTTTCTGTAGTCCTAGTTACTTTTGCCAGTAGTCCTAGTTACATTTTTCTGTAGTCCTAGTTACTTTTGCCAGCAGTTCTAGTACTGTTGCCAGTAGTCTTAGTTACTTTTGCCAGCAGTCCTAGTTACTTTTGCCAGTAGTCCTAGTGACATTTGCCAGTTGTTTTAGTTACTTTTGCCAGTAGTCCTAGTGACATTTGCCAGTTGTTTTAGTTACTTTTGCCAGTAGTCCTAGTTACTGTTGCCAGTAGGCTTAGTTACTTTTGCCAGTAGTCCTAGTTATTTTTGCCAGTAGTCCTAGTTACTTTTAACAGTAGTCCTAGTTACTTTTGCCAGCAGTCCTAGTTACTTTTGCCGGTAATCTTAGTTGCTTTGTCAAATTGCACATATGTGTTGCAGTTTTCCGGCATGATTTATTTTTGCATCCTAAAAATACAAAAGAGGTTGCTCCGGCCCACTGGTAGTGCTTGTCTTGCAACACGGCACTTCCACAGTTCGTACCCTCAGGCCTTCTATACGTTACGGTGTAGTATTGCAAACCGAATCCCACGTCAGAATTCAGCACAGCTTTGTGGTCCATCACATGACAATACCGTAGTATATGCACGTCACAAGCATACGCGGTGTTTGCAGATAGTTCTCATAGACCCATATTTCGACTGGCGAGTTTCAACTTGACACATATGGCCTGCCTAACCTCCTCAGCGCGACAACTGTTCTTGCACCACATGGTGAGCTACCATTTTCGACAACACATCTGAACCAAACCTGGGCACTAATGAGCTACGGTAACTCCTCCGCCGGCGTAATAAACTTTGTACGTCTTTTCTTTTCTGTTATTAATATGAGTCTCGTCATCGCACAGAGGCGGTGACTGGCCTTGGCTCGCCTCTCTGTGCCATGTCCGTTATATGTTCGTTCATCATAGTGTAGCGCTCCTCTCGGAAGCAGTCTAAATCTATGTAACGCTTATCTTGCTGTGGGTAAAAGATGAGATAAGATGAAGTTAGTTAACACGAGATAAAAGAGTTTGGGGTGTGGTCATCCTTTAAAAGGACGTGCCGTGCATGAAAGGAGAATATTAAGCCAACGCTGAGTATTTATGGTATGCATTGCATATCCAACCATGTCTATGCTCATCGATCTAGACTTTTTGCAAATGATTCATATTTAAGCAACGCAATCAACGCGTGCAAAGTGTCGGATGTATACTCATTCACCGAGTGGCATTATATTGCACAAAAATTGCGTAAACTTGTATACCTTAAGTATGGATTTGATGTGCTCCACCACTCCAGGGTTCTGTAGAATTTCGCTTTGCGTCTTGTAATTTATTTGCTGAGATGATTTGAAGAGGTGCATATATGTGTCAGCGAGCGAACAACGTGGGCGGAATAGCGGTCAGTATCAATGGTATCTTTACTTCGTCTACTCTGCCAGTGATTCTGAATGTCAATTTTCTTCTGCGTGTGAACCACAAGCTTATAAAAAATTCAATGGCGACGATAGAAATTCAATTATTCTGATATTCATTATTATGATAGTATACTTATGCACGCGCACCTCACATAGACCGAGAGTATAGGCGTCAAGTTGATGACTGTGGCCTATGCGATAGGAAGCGATGTTACGTGTGCTAGCCCTACACATAAACGATACCTGATTACTTTGACTCACATATTGATAAAAGTAGGATTGAATATATAAAATCAATGCCCGGATTTCAACGTGTATCTGAATACTGACAAGGAATTTGAACGACGCGCAAGTACAGGCATGGTCTACGGTGAACCCAAACATAACATACAGACGGAGCCAATTTTTGACGAAGTGTAAAAATGCCTCAATTTGTGCTCATTCGTCGAACGCAGTTGGGTTTGTGTGTAATCAGGCATCCCCGGCCAAAAATCGGAGCCGTAAACTATACTCAAAATACCAGTCTAAAGTACAAACATGTTATATAAAAATAAAAACTACATTCGACTTTGCTTTACGATCTATTATGGTACATCCCGTGACACTCCTATACAAAAAGTTAAAGCGGCAACATTGAACACCCCTCCTCTGTTGAAAACAAGCGGAGTAGACGGCGAAGAGCAATACACGTTGAAAATACTTTGGTCTCGAGCAGCAAATTCTTGAAGTCTTTAAGAGCCATTTTCTTCTTTTGTACCATATATCGCTCGAATTCATTCTTGCGCTGCGAAACAAGAGTTCAAGGTCAGTATGAAGGATAGGGGCACCCTGTAGCAGAACGCATGCATGGCGAAGCAGGAGTATATATACAACCATCTTCACATAGACCATTTACATAGAGACTAAGAATCCGTCGCGCACATTTCTGAATTATGGATCCGAGAACAACTTATCAACCTTAGACGCCGAATCAAGTATGTAAATCCGCTTCAGATGATACAAAAAGGTACAACGTCACACACAGCTTCATCACCCCAAATTCGCCGATACAAGATCAAGCACAGAAGCTCATAGAAGCGAGCCTCTTCAGCCCGTACATATGCAATTGCAGAGTAGGCTGACAGCAAACACCAATTCAGATGATTCCAGACATACTATAAACAGATTAGCCTTATATATCTACATCATACGGTCCACAAGTATAGGCTTGTGCACGAAGACTCAAAGAAAGATTTTGTGGTGGTATTGTTATAGTGGTTGAGGTCCTGAAAGCAAGCGTACCGTACGTACCAAGACATGGACACAATACATGTGTACAGCATACGGTATGTATATCGTACAGACACGCCATTAACGAACCGAATATATGAAATTATGAACATATATCAGATAGATACGTACAAGCCTACGCGATATGATGATTGAACTATGCGCAATTCATCGAAAAATCTTGTGCATGTGAAAGTACAGAACATACCTCGTCCTTATCCTCACTTCTGAATCTTTCATATCGAGGATCGCCTTCAATATGCTTCGCCACTTCTTCGAACGGGGTATCAAGCTTCAAGTTGAGATACTATACATGTCGGCGACAGTGGTGCAAGGAGAAGGGACAGAATAAATAAACCATATTTGAAACACGGCTATGAGAAGCGTTTCTGAACGATATTTGATCAGGCTCGCATCAGGAATTTGTAGCACATCTGTTTATTACTGTGACAATGGACGGGAGAGAACTGCGGGTGCATGTTATCTATGGCATTCCAGGCCACGTACGCGTACTGCTAGCAAACATATGTTCACTATATACCTTGTGCACCTTCACTGAAAGCGGAAGTAGTGCATTCGAATAAATCATACATACCCGTAATAAACTCGCATAATCCTCAACTATCGCCACCTTCCACAATTAAAACACACATAGCTGTTGAAAAACACCAGAAATTCAAAATCCAACATATTCATATGTTCAAGCATGAAGAAACATACCCTATAAGAAGCAATAAAAAAATACAGTACACGACATAAGGATAAAGATCATATACATCTAGTTATATGTACGAGGATATGAGTTTAGGTAAACACATGACACACAAAAAGGCATATATATATATATATGTGAGTACAAAAAAAACCCACCGTAAACATAGACATAAACACAAACACATACATACACATATACACACACATACATACATACACATACACATAAATATATGAATACATAGACACACACACACACACACACCACACAAACACAAACGATACAGACACAGACACAGACACACATATATACATAACCGCAAATGTATAATGAGAGCTTACAGATTCAATGAGGTTGTGGTATCTTGCTGCAGCCTTGTCGTCAAGCTTGCGCGTGTGCTCTCTGAAAAGTGCTTCCTTCTCATCTGCGGATAGTCCACAATCCCTCCACCTGCTGTCGTTTCTCAGATCCTCTTTGGCCACTCGCCATGACTGATAATCGTGTATCGCGCACAACGTAATAGTGATGGCTGCGTTAAATATATATTATACCAACAAGTTCATAAACAACTGTTGGCCTTACTATTGTTTTAACTGTGTACATGGCGGAAAATTCTGTAGAGTTAGACGCCTTCTAGCCAGATGAAGTACCGCCACATCCGATGCGCAACAGTTGGGGAGATGCCACATGTATATGACACATGCATTTGAAGCCACGAATAAACTGAAGCCGATACTTTTGATATCAATAGTGCGATTTGCCGGATAGAAATCCTGAGCTTGTGTGTACTATGTACTACATACCATAGCATTCTTCACCACATGGAGCAATAGTGCGGTGAACACAGCCTGGCCCTCCTCTTGCTTGTATGTGGATCGTTCCTTATTAGTTTTCGCTTCCATTTCTGATTTCTGGCTCGCTCCTTCTTTTTCTCGCTTCTTTATCGCCTCTCGTCCGAGATATTCTTTATCCTTCCTTCGTATCGACTAGATGTGGCGAGCGCATTTATTGAGGTGACCATAAACTCGTTATTCATGTATTCGTCCATGCTAATAATTTGTTCGAATCGGGTTGAATAGTTCTTGCATATCCATAAAAAAAATGGTGTGTACACAAATATAAAACTGCACACAAACACACACACGCGTATGCATATATATACATACATACATACATACATACATACATATATATATATATATATATATATATATATATATATATATATATACATACATACA
>NW_014039645.1:2999-9224 GCF_001186125.1 Sphaeroforma arctica JP610 | reverse complement strand
TATATATATATATATATATATATATATATATATATATATATAATATCCAGAGATAGAATAAAAAACACACGTGAAGCGGAGGAAACAATCTCGATATACTTGCGTTATACACGTGCACCACGAGGACCAGAATGGGATGCGTGTCCGATCCAAGACTTTACACGAGACAAGCACATAAAGACAGATCTTTCGTGGTCATATATACATTGCCGCACACAAGCACATAAAGACAGTGGCTTGTGTGGTTAATGAATTGGCCATGCACATGCCGCCTAACGTGTAAAGTGTAGCAAATACTCATCGTGCAACACGAGGGATTCTCAAACCATTCCGTCCACAGTGCCACTTACATCACGCAACTCGTCGAATAGTCTCTCTCTGCCACTCGCCGATCCCATTGCATCATATCTGTCGTCGGAGCGGATGCGACTCTTTACATCTCTATAACTAGTATACGAATCTACTTTTCCCTTGTCGAGAAGTAGCTGCCTGAAACCTTCTTCCCGATCAGAATGACTGCAAATACGAGACAGGGGGTACACTGGAGAGGTTATTTTCCAAATAAACGTATGTGAAAATTAAAATTTCAACGGTGAATGTGGGTTCGTAAGGCACCTGAGGCGTATCGAGGGCAAAGTCACGATGCAAGTTCCAATTAACATCTGAAAGACAAACATCAACCTATTGATGGAAACATGTAATACGCTGAACACGTCTGCAGCCGTTTGTGAATTGCAATAGTGTGCAGACGATATCCGCAGCACCCATTACCACAGAAAAGCTACGACTCGCATTTATATTTGTATATGCATTGTGCAACGGTCAATATTCACGAAAATGCATACAGACTCGCAAACTCAAAATCTGCCACTGGGATCAAAGTCACTGGATACTCCTGTCAGTATGCTCGTGAGGGGTTTTAGCACGTGTATTTGTAGATGGGCATATCCGTATATATATACCTACCCCAAGACACATGGCAAGAGATACGGTGATAACACCTTTGGCTTGTTTCAACTACAAACTCGATAATCATACACATATTATGTTTGCATTTATTTTTAGATATGTGTGTTTTCAGGAGTACAGATATTTATACTGGTAACTTTCAATACCTGAATGTGTATGCTATTGATTCGAGAACGAATTAAAATGCATAAATATGAATTTTCAGTATGTAGAAATTGAATTCGTATGAAAATTCCCTTTGACCTTGTTGGGACATACCTATGGCCACCGCCCACGCCATTGTGTGAGGGGCTCGGCGAGTGTGTGTGCTTATGCGAATTTTCTATCGCATGCTTTTGATTAGCAACATCAGGAACCTCTTCGTCCAACGCGAGTTTGTAAGCTTGAAACATGTCGACTCGATCCTTGTCGGTTCCATAATTTTTGAACCGATGGTCCTTTCTGTATCTAGCAGCAAACTTGTACCAATCCGTATTCGCAGATACCTTTTTCTCCTGTAAAATTGCCCATGCGTGGACTATGAGTGATCGAGAACTAGATTTTCCGATAAATGGGAAACCTCGCCATATCATGCGTACCTGCCCATGTGTGAACCCAGTATGCATGCAAACTCAAACATAAAAATGAGATATATACATATACACAATCAAGGCTACAATGTACAGTCATCCGAACTGTGAAAAGTAAGAACATAGACCTCTTCTGTACGAATGGCGCACCAGCTCGCACACAAGCACATGCATACGAGCCTTCTATATACATCATCAACCACTAGATAGTATCGCTGCGATTTCGTAGTGGCCAACGGTTGATTTCGCATATGCAGCACAATTCAAACGCACTATGCACTCTTTCACGAATGATATTTCTCGCGCAAATACACAAGTACAATGAGAGCACCGAGGCCTTCACAAGACACAGCTCCAGCACTACACACACATTTGCGGCAATTGCCGACAGCACAACCCCACTCACCTTCAACAAGGCCATGAAATGGTCCTTAGGTTGCAGCGCAGGCTTCCTGTCTCTTTTGTTTAGATTGCGCACATGAACATCAAACAAGATACGCTTCTCCTTTGGTTTGACCAGATTCCACCTCTTGTCCAGCATGAGTCGTGTTTTGACCTGTATTGAAAACGTGCCATTGTTAGGATGGTCAGAATTTGGGGAAAGGCTTTGTTTCAGATTTTACTGAAAACTTTTGTTTGTGAACTGGCCATTCTGGTTTAAGGCGCGGCTTATGATTTTAAATTAAAAACTGAAAAGAATATGCTGCCGTATAGTTGAAGGCCATGTGCAGCAGCTGTTGACAACTTTGAAACATCGTGCACTATTGCGCGATGAATGCTGTGAATTAGAGTCACGGACTTATGGACATTTGAGAAATAGAAAAAGATTAGTGTGAACGCATATTAATGTGATCATCCAGATAAAGGCACTGTGCTCGCAATTGTGTGTTTATCTGCATGTGCTGTGGGTTCTGATGGATGTGATAAATTAACTCGCTTACTTGCAACCAACTTCAGCCGGCATAATACGCCTCAACGCAGCAGAAAAAATACGATAAATATCCAATCGACTCTCTAGAGCACTACACCTCAACTAAGTAGTCACAACCTACTACAACATATCCATGCCCACTCGGCTAACATGCGAATATAAGCACAGGTACCGGTTACTTTTTGTCCCACACACATACCACATCGAACGAATCAAATGCTGTGATCGATGACTCCTCGAGCATCTGTTTAAAGTGTTTCTCCTTCTGATCCTCAGGCAGATTGTCGTAGTGGTCCGATGAGTCATCATCTGAGATAACTCCCGGTATTACAGCGACGTGCCCATACGGATCTATACTTCCTACGGTCTGGATTTAGAGATGTGAAGTATTTAGAATTTGTTCTACGGTGATTTTCCGACATCAAGTTTGAACTACACACGCAGACTTGTTCAGTGGTCGACAAACGCATATCCCACGCAGAAACATGCATATATCAATGACTAATGGATACACTCACGAGTATACAGCTGGATGGTGAACAAACTCAAACGCCCAACAAAACAAGAACAACAATCTAAATGGTAGCCTAGCACGCCGCACAGGTACAAGCCAACCACAAACGAGGGGATGTCCCTGACGGGGAACATACCTTCGGCTTCTTGGCGTCCTGCTCTGGCTGATCCGAATGGGTGCGTTTGCTTGAACTCCGTTTCCTGCTCTCCTTGTCCCTCATGTATTGCTTGCATATCTCGTCGATTTTATCGCCGTCGTAGCCCATGAGATCTAACTCCATAGGCAACTCCCAGATGGATTGTGTACCGTTGTTGTAAAACTTACGCCCGCTGGCAGTAATGATGACCATCCACTCCGAGTCTGTGAGCTTCACTTTGCCTGTCACAGATGTAGCAACGAATTTCAAATGAATACGCAAGTGATGATCTTAACAGTGAAGTATAGTGCTACGAACACCTGCGGTATATCGGTACGTATATATAGAGAACTGTTCAAGAATTATCGATCTCCGCTTCACCTGCAGCGATGTTGCGTCTACTAGTGCGGTACAATATAAAGGAGGGGGGAGGGGGATCACTTACGGAGTATATGAAATATGTATAAATTTACACACAGCCCCAAACACGTGGAGGTTCACTCATACACGCACAATTGACCATGGAAAACCGTATTCAGCTAGGCCCACGATAATGCGTGATTTTACTTCCATTCCAATTTCAGCCCCATTCATACACATACCTACGGGTTTGTCATTCTTGACTGATTTCTTGTCTTCCCCTTCGGTCGCAGTAGTAAACTCGGTTGTTGTCTTGGTTGTAATTTGGATATGAGTAACGTCATTTTCAACACGAATAGCCTCTGCATTGCTCTGGGGGCCGCTTACCCCCTGCGATGTCTGTGGCTGAGCTGATGTATTTGAATAGGTCTGTGGCTGTGCTTGCAGATGTGGGTCTGCTTTTGAATATAGCATAGGTTGGCCTTGCTGCATGTACAGCTGCGCTGGGGCTTGTTTCTGCGGCACACCATTCACCGCACTTATCTGGTTATTCATATTTGGTGGGCCGCCAACCATTCCCGGCAGTTGACTCTGTGACAGCCCCGCCGGGGTTCCATGCGGCAACTCTTGTTGCAGTTGCCTTTGTATTGGTTGTGGCTGTGTTTGCTGGACGCCTGGTGGTGCATCAGCTGGGTCGCTTCCGGTTGCCGGGATGAAGGCAGTCGCCAGATCCGCTGAATTATGTCGTATAGTAAAGATAAGTACAACACATCTCAACGAGAGTCCACAGAATAGAAGATATTCAATGATGAAAAACGCATATATCCTCTACCTTGGCAGATCTGCACATGTATAGACAAGCAAATAAATACACATATTCTTAGAGCAATATGTATACAGATGTATATAGACTATATGTGCATACATACGTAAATTATCTACATCTAAAAATATGTGGATAAATATTTATACAATTGATAGTTCAAGTTTGCATAACATGTACTAAAATATACCAGAATGAACCTATGTATTGGTATCGACATCCTGAATTTCTTTTTGCATACTTTCGTAAGCCGTACAGTGGCATAAATGTGTTCATACACAGACATCCATGATATAAATAATCAAGCATGAACACATCCCCATAAATTACAACAATATCCCGATTGTACAAGGTAATTCGAAGCCTTTGCCAAGTAATAAATATAGATGAGGGTCAACACCAACAACATGTACTCACATATTGTGGATATAGGCAGGTGCAAGTAGCCGTTCAGCAGCCTGTAAAGTGGTATGGGGCATAATCGTAATATTTCGGTGGGTACAAAAGGCTTGCAGTAGTTAAGAGGGTGATAGTCAGGACTGTAGTGAGCGGTTCCCTTCCGTAGTAGTAGATGTCTCATGATATCGCTTCGTGATTGTAACAAAAGAATGTATGTTGCCAATGGAATTCGATAAATAGCAAGAAGATAGACTGATAAAGAGCTCACGCAATATTTCACGGTGGTGGGCGAGAGAGAGTGTGTGTGGGATAAATAAGAGGACAAGACGGGGGTGAAGTTTTGTAACCAGGTGGCGATAGATTGTTGTGAGTGGGATGTTATGCCACAGTGACCCTTTACGTATGTGCGAGTCCCTTGTAGCAGCAAACAGTGTCCTTTATGAAAAGTGTCATACCCATGACAAGGTCTTCGTAGAGGCGGAGCTGACCACATTGTTCACGTAACTCAATAGACTTCACTGCCAACTGCACTATTTGCCGACAAGAGACGTCATACCTGGCACATCCCAGACTGACTGTTTCGAAACCACATTGTAGTAGTAGGGCTTTCCATTGTCCTCGTACGTCTCCCAGACCTTTTTCATGGGTGCACCCAGCGGATGACTACCGGGAAGCGAATCTGGTGTGAGATATCAGCAAAGGCAAAGACCAACTTAGTCACTATCAAGCCATTGAATACAGAGCCAAAAGGCGGTCACGAAATGTAGTCAATTTTATGTCTAGAGTTCTATGCGACGCGAAATAGAACTACTTTATATTTCCATGAATACACATGATTTGTATGTGAAGACGGGGCTACGCGTATGATCGACTATACAAAAAATTCAAATGTTTTCGGCATAGCTAGAGACCATTCTATTGACATACATTTCTGCATCCATTTGATTGACAGTACAAAAGTAGACCACAACGATAACTCTTTATATCCATCTACGCGAAATCTATGAATCTAAAATGTGGGCCTCGCATGCGTTGAAACTAAGTTGCAACACCGTGCTCTGCAAATTTAACTGACAAAGGAATCAATCTGTAGATCTCTACTAGATAAGGCAAAGGCTAGATGAGCTGTATCGTGCAATATCCTGATAGGAGACTCGGCTGTTTTCACGCGACATTCACAAATATTGCTACATACCAGATCCGGGGGGGCCAGAAGGTGGACCAAAGCCAGCAGGGGGTCCATTCAGAGGTGCAACCCCTGGAGCGCTTTCGTATGTGCTTGCTTTCGCTGTCTGTGGGGCTACATTGTTCAAACAGTTACTGACTATTGGAGATGAAAAACAATGTGAATCGTACCAAAAAAAAAGTGTATGACTCTGTACACCAGCATAATTACGAACAACTAGCACATAATTTAAGCAAATAATATATGACGTACATGAAGTATTGAGAGTGTTTCACGAAAGCGAATCCTAAACTTCATGTAATATATATATATACATATACGTACATACACACACATAT
>NW_014039645.1:0-787 GCF_001186125.1 Sphaeroforma arctica JP610 | reverse complement strand
ATATATATGTGTGTGTGTGTTCAATTATACCTGGATATATATTCACATACATATACATATACTAGAAAAAAATGCATTCGCTCAGGACATCCGCCTCTGCGAATGTATCTGCACTACGTCATTCAAAACGCCATATCACAAGAAATTTATCACACCTTGACGCGGTCCCATATTCGGCATCAAACCTTGGGTTGGTCTTGGTCGCCCAAACACTAATGCTCCCGGGGTTGCGTCTGGTGCAAGTAATGGGCCTAAGAGAGCAGATCGTGGACCCATCGGTGGTGGTCCACGCATAGGGGGTGGCCCTAGCGGTGGTGCGTCTGACATTTTGTGTGTGTGCTTATATACAAGAACTCAGCTAGATATAATTTAAGATCTCAGCAATGTGAATGTTCTGTGTTTCCGGACTGAAGTATTGAACATGTATCTGCCGGTGTGGCAGCTTTCACTATGGTGTATGCGAGTCAACATTCAACATTTGTTGACTACAGGCAAAGCAAACTACAGCTACAGATGTTAATACGCGGTACATATTTATATTTCTATTTCGTTTTCTATTTATTCTGTGCCACAGAGGTAGCTTTTCACGCATCATCAATATTCTCTTCCCGTGTGGGAAACAGCCACAGTCTCACAGTTGGCATCCACGATTCCACTTTCTGTCAAGCTGTCAAGATGTCAAATTTGACATTCTGTTCAAGTTTTGATTCGTCAAGGAATCTCTCTAATAAATACATACCCTCTCAGACTCAGAGAGAGACTCTTCCTCTATAATAAATTCATACCC
>NW_014039646.1:30942-31981 GCF_001186125.1 Sphaeroforma arctica JP610 | reverse complement strand
GTGTGTGTGTGTGTGTTTGTGTGTGATAGTGAGAAAGTGGTAGTGATGAAAGTATGCGATAGTGACGAAGACCAATGCTCTGAGAATGGTTTAGACAGAAGCTGGGATACAATACTTGCCGTGGCGACCATCTGTGCGGTCAGTAGCCTGGCCTCAGTACTATTCCCTGTAAGCGTGCTGCTGTGCTCGCATATAGCACACGGGCAAGCTATAAGAGACATTGCACTGTATATACATTCTTTCTGATCTACAATCTGTGTACATATACAGATGAAGTTGGTACCAACTATTTATCCGATATGCCAAAGGCATCTGTGGCATTTCTAAATATTTGTTGATGAGCAGATCAGGTGTGGATACCCGGTGCTATATTTTATATTATATTCATTGACCGTTATTATATTTACTTTTTTGGGGGTGCATTTTATAGACCAAACCACTGAAACCAGGGCCTGCACATCACCCTTTACTTCGAGCTCTATGCGTAGTATCTATCTGTGGCAAAGACAGCTGACCGCATTAGCAGATTCAGAAATTGAGAAGAAGTACAAGCGAAAAGTAAACATTGGTTGTATCATGATGGCTTTCCAACTATCTAAGGTGTTGAGTTATTACTTTTTCCTCACAATAGGACGAGAAGCAACATATATATATGTACCGGCAGGACTGGGAAGTAGACTACGAGATAACATAGAATTCAGACAGAATAGCAAATGAAAATGGATGACTGCTATACATGTGAACTGCCCATAGTCAGCGTTGACTACAAAGTGAAGATTGGCAAAAAGGTATTGACATCCAGACACATGAGAAGTATCACAGAGAAAAATAAGAAGAATGAGATATGTCACAGAGATATCTAGATTGGAGTGTGCATGGAGATATTCTTTAGGAATAACCTTTTAGCATTCATGCTCATGAACTTATCAAAATCTCACACTGGTGAAATTTGTGGTTACAAATGTACGCACATATCAGTTATATATATTGTAGTATTCCGCTAGATACACACACACCCACACACACATATATATATATA
>NW_014039646.1:26490-28886 GCF_001186125.1 Sphaeroforma arctica JP610 | reverse complement strand
TTTATATACTCAACTTCTTCTCCACTGTACTCCACATGCCTGCCCACAGTCATGGCATGCAAAATGCTTCTCATGTTCCCTATGCGAAGGAGCGCTACGCAACGACTACTTTGAGAAGAATGGTGGGATCTACTGCACCAACTGTTACAAGCGGAGCTTTCTCTCATGCTGTAAGCAATGTGGCGAAGCCATTGCCGACCAGGTATCTATTGTGTGACAACGCATATGTACCATATGTACAGATGAACTACACGCAGGGTCGTGTGCAGTGCGTGGCCGTTGGTGTACTTCGTGTACATGTTTATTCAACCGGGTGACTTGTGAGTTGTTGTCGGGTAGTTCTCTACCGCTCGGGCTGTGGTGCGCAAAGCTACCTACCACGCTGCAACAACGGTGACAAACGCTTTCCCAACCAGTTGCAGTTCTTTGATTATAGGTATCTGTTTGGCTATGCATATGGCGAGTGAATATACATACGTCCATCGATATATACATATGATGAAAATTTATTTATGCGTATTTGCTTAGCGTATACCCCGCAAGTGGTACATATATACGTTAAGCGTCTGTATGCGTTCCTGTGTGTGGCTTGTACAGCCATGCGTCCCTACTTGCCATGCTGCAACTGCCATGGGTTACAGGAATTGTTGACCAAAGGCGGCTGTAGGAATACGTATGCCACACGGGTAATACACATGTATGTGTATGTAGTGTACATACTCTCTTGTACGTTTATGTGCATGTACGTGTGTATGTTTGTATGCGTGTGTACTCAATTCGTCGGTTGCACCGATGCCTACGGTCGGGTAGGTGTCTGATATGGTATACGCCCTGTGGCGAAGCGAGTTGCCACGCGCAGACACCCAGATAAACACATGCACGCACACACAAGCATATACAGGCACAGACACACACACATACACAAAGACACACGTATATGTAATATATATATATATATACATATATATATATATATATATATATACATATATATATATATATAAATATTGTTGTACTACAGGTTAATATCCCACTCTTCTCGCAGGTGATGAGTGCCGTTGACTTTGTCTACCACCCGCAATGTTTCCGATGTAAGGCTTGTTCACAGGTAATATGTCTGTTCCGCGCCAGAAAGCTTTTCCGACTGTGTTGATTGGCTGGCAGTGTTCTGTGTGCTGTTGTGAATAATAGATGTGAACCACATAGGATGGGTCCAAAACTGTCCAAAACTGTCCAAAACAGTCGAAAATAGTGGACGCATAGGGTGGTTAGTCGCTATTAGCATCCGAAGGGCTGTCCCGTTTATTCCGTTTATTCTGGTGTTTTCAGGTGCGCATTTGCGTAGAGCTCAGTCAGACGTGCCACATCACTAACCACTGTATCATATATGTAGTGTACGCTTATTGTTAACGGTTTTCCGGTTTTCTCATGTACCGCTGGTGCTCGCAAACGTACGTCAACCGTGTACTTACATTATAACTAGTGTGTATACAGGTGAGCTATGTTGGCCAATCAGGACATATATATATGTATGGGCCCATAGCTATATCATATAATTCCACAACAACCACTTGAACGTCACTCACATGTGTAGCAGGCGGTTAGTTGTCAAAACCTAATATATGCTCAGATAATCTTTATGTAGAGTTCATACCACAAATACATGTACACGTATATACGTATCCACATATACATGCAAACTTATATATCATTAGATATACATTCACATACATACTACTTATATACCAATAGATATACATACATACTTATATACGATTAGACATAATATATATATATATATATATAAATACGCATATAGTTGACATTGTAAATACAGATGCTTTATTTCAATTGCCGATACCATATTGGTTGTTCAGTTAAGGTATTTAAAGCCCAATGGATTTGCACCCCATATGTATTTGTATATATGAATACATCCTGAGATGCTCAAGCTTGTACCCTAGATATTGATAATTGTTCCGAATTGTTTGCTTATGGTATTTGGGCTTGTAATAGGTTATAAATCCACCTGTGCCCTGGCTCACGATGCATAGGCAATGTATCTCTCTCTATCTCTCTCCCATGTATGTATAAAGTATATACAAACTTATGCACATGTCTGTTTATCGGTCAATTCGATATAAAACATACAGGTGATCTATCCGGGATGTCCCTACGCTCTGTCTGGAGGAGAATTGTACTGTGCAGTGCACCACCGCAACAAGTATGCATCTCCCGCAAGCAGACGTAAGCTAAACTCACAGTCACTGTCTCGCAGCAGTCTAAGTCAGCCACCAATCCGCAAGCAGTAAGTTCTGTACATCGTGCAACATATGGATATAAATGTAGATGTATGATTTGTATATATATGTATACATATGTATACACACACACAC
>NW_014039646.1:22650-24270 GCF_001186125.1 Sphaeroforma arctica JP610 | reverse complement strand
TATATATATTTATGTATATCTTTATGTATATCTCTATGTATATCTATAGTCTATACCTGTCGAGACAGTCGTAGGGAGCGGTCGTAATCATTCACCACACGGGTTTGTGGACGTATTTTTATGCGAATATTGTCGTATTTGCATGCATATGTGGTTCTATACGCACTGATAAGCTAAGTGTGATGCATGATTTGAGATAGCCTAGATGCTGATTCTGAATGATCTAGACACTCATAGGCAGCACAAATAGCAGAGTTGTGTAGTGCTACTGTAGTCTATTTCCTGTTTCGCAATCGTGGGGTCACATCACAGATAATACAAACTATATAGTTATGCAGGTGGCGTTGAATGGGGCATATTGAGTACAAGGATGCTTGATTGGCTATGATCAACCTGACATACATATACATATACATATACTGTTAGCTGATGAGTGTTGTATTGTTTATGTGGACAACACGTCACTTCAGGCGTATATATACCACAGTTTGCCTTTCGCGTCGTATTTGATCTCAAGGTTTAACCGCACTACAGCTTAGTACGGATCTCCCTCAGGCGTGTTGGGTTATCTTGCATTCGCATTTAAAAACCCGTCTTCATTAGATACAAGCAATCTACAGAACAAGCTAGCATTCTCCAGCCCTGTACCTACCACTGTGCCACTATAATGCGATCATATACATGTGATAACTTACCTACACAACACTTCCGCCTATCCCTACTGTAGTACAGTGAAGAGTCTATATAACACAAGCAACCTACAGAACATGCTAGCATTCTCCAGACCTGTACCTACCTATGTGTCACTATAACGCGATCATATACATATGATAACTTACCTACACAACACTTCCGCTTATCCCTACTGTAGTACAGTGAAGAGTCTATACAACACAAGCAACCTACAGAACATGCTAGCATTCTCCAGCCCTGTACCTACCACTGTGCCACTATAATGCGATCATATACATGTGATAGCTTACCTACACAACACTTCGCTTATCCCTACTACAGTACAGTAAAGGGCCTTCATTCGATGTGCTGGGTGATCTGGCCTCCCCCTCTGAGCGCTCGTCCCCATTCGACCCAAGTGAGTTGCAGAGCATCCTGGCCTCGTTCAGCTCTAAACCAGTGACGTTTGGGGACAAATCCGGTCCAAATCAAGCGTTTGGCCTGCCAAATCAAGCGCTTGGCCTGGAGAAGCCAATGGGGTTTGGGACTGATAGCGGGAAACGGGGCATGTTTGAGAAGAGCGACATGGGACTGCTGAGGGATGCAGACGGCGACCTGGCCACCCCCAACAATGGACCGGCTGTGGTGTTTGGGACGAATGGAGAAGAACCAGAATTGGGAGAACAGGACATATTCGGCCCTGATGACCCGATGCTGTTTGGTGGGCAGGCACAGTTGGGTGTAGTGGCGCAGCAATCGGCGGTGCTAGATGCCTTTCAACGGAACCACGGACAGGACTGGCAAATGCACCAGGTTTGTGTGCACTCGAGCGTGTATGCAGCATATCCATACTAGAGTGCATGCATATCCATATTAACGTGTATACATATACATATTAACGTGGTTATATGTGAGATTGTGTGTTGTTTTACACACACACACACACAC
>NW_014039646.1:16981-22006 GCF_001186125.1 Sphaeroforma arctica JP610 | reverse complement strand
ATATGTATATGGCCACGTTTTAACTCAATCAGCATGATTTAAATCCCACTCTAATAACCGCATACTATTTGCGATACACTGTGCCTTTTCCTGTATGACACCGGTATCCTTAACCATCAAGCCTATTCTAGCGTGCCCACACGTTAGTGACTGAATAGTGCTCTACATAGTTCATATGCAGACGTAGCACTTCGAAATACAATCATGCCCATTCGTATACAGTTGCACACATACATTCATCATTCTCTCAATACGACACCATGCTATGCTCAACCGGTATTTGGGGATTTGATACTCACACGGTACGACGGTTCCGATTCTGAGATGTCTCGTTTTTTGTTTCCCCCAACATGCAGGACGTGTCTGTGACTGATGAGTAGACAACCCGGTTACAGCGCACCTATACGCCTAGTATACCAATACTAATAGACCGAGAAGTGTATCGCTAATAAAATGATTAAGAACTCCTCCGTACATCCGGTTCATCACTGTGGACTAGTTAACTGAAGCATGCACCATTGATACATCGGCAGTGAGCGGGTGCCACGCCTGGTAGGTCTGAACCAGTGGGTCAAATAGTGGGTTACAGCCACATCCATAAGAAGACATACTTGTTTGCAGGACGAACGGCGACACTAGTTGCCAATGCATGTCATGCAGAGAAAGCGACAACGGACAGCTACTACGGCTACCAACCCAATGTTTAATAGGCTACGAAACCAGTACTTAATAGGTTGCTAAACCAATATCTGATAGGCTACTAAGCCAATATTTAATAGTGCATGGGGTCCACGACGTTGGAAACAACTCGACTGATCGAGAACACCAGAGCACACCCAAGTACAAGTACATCGGTCAAAAACTCAATCATCTGTAACACCTAGTAGACCAAAGGTTGAGGACTGTGTATGAAAAGACTAGACAATTGATATGGGAATCTAGTGTTAACCGTACGTCGATACTGGTCCATGTAGAATAAAAGTAATACATATCAACGAAAAAGAACGGACGAACTCCTCTTGTAGATCAACGCTAGGAGATCAATACGTGGAAGGTAAATAACCGACAAAAGACAGTAGTGTATACTTGGTAGTTTAATACTAGGGTATCAACACGTACAACACATAAATGACAAGGGATGCATCTTAACAACTGAAGACATGTCTGTGCTATTTGCTTACAGTTTATTGAACCAAGGTAGCTTCACACAATACGAGCGTGTAAGGTGGAATTACTGTCCGTCTGTATATCTTTTTTTTGCAACAAACGACGCAAGCACCTGACTGTGGTTCGTGCAATGTCGCCCATAGCCTCCTATGAGAAGAAGACAGGCTGTGAGACCCACAGTCCTATAATGAGTTGTTATCCTATACTCTCCTCGAGAATGGTAACCGGTAAATAAGTAAATATATGTTGTCGCATATAAAGCTACGACACTCCCTTTAATTATAAACCCTAAATGAAAAACCCTACCTACTGAAGCTTTGATGACGCAAACAAAATCGAAATATAAAAAGCTCGACATTGTTTATAAAAACATACGAACATACGTAAATATCAAGTGTTTGTGTATGTATACTTCTGTATTTATGTACGGACACGTACTCGGCTGATGTACACTTTTGTACATATGTACATGCACATATTTATATACACTCACTATGAAAAGTATTATATATCGATGCGCAGGATTGCTTGTCATATGACATGGAATACTTTCATGGTGATGTCATAGAATATTGAAAAGGATTCAATCAGCGGTACCTGTCGAGGGGGTATACGGAGTTGAGATTTGTAGTATAATAGCGAACAACACAGCACGGCACCAGATTTATTATTATTCTTATTTAAGAATTGTGAACTGCTAAGTGGATAGAAAGCTAGCACGGGAAGGATATAATATGATAACACGGAAAGCGAAGGATTAAGTGAACTAATGACTGTCGTCACGCCACGTAGTCATACTTGTACGTGGGACCGTTCTGCATTGAGAGCATTTAACTCAGCAACAAACTCCGACGAACTATTGCTGGGGAGTGAGAGTATCTGTAACGGTTGACGTTATCATCGCATCTGACCACACATACAAACAAGCACAAACAAATTACACACGTGCCACTGTGCACACATATATCACGCGTCCACATACAAACTCGCACACACTCACTCTCTCACTCATTGCACTGCATCCAGATATTCATATGCACATGATATTTGAATATACGCATGTGATATAAATAGGTCTCTATTTTGGTCAACAGAATGGGCAGACCTACACGGAGCACGCACACGGCAGTGAAATTGGTCCTCTGCACTGTCGAGCTACCTTCAGATATTTTACTCCGCATATTTTATTTTCTACCACAGACAAGCCTATTCACAATCGCACAGGTGTGTAAACGATGGCACAACTTAACTATGTCACACGATTTGTGGACACAGATCGACCAAAACGTGTTGAACAGATGGTACGCACTGAAGCGGCATCGTACCATAGAAGACTTCTATACGTTCTTAGAGCACCCGCGCTTTGCACGTCTGGAACACTTGGCGTTTCCAAGGGATCTCAAATTCGGGGAGTTTCCCCTCTACGGAATTCTTCCCAACGGTGAACTGACTTCCGATACACTCTCAGAGAAGATCGTGGGTACTACTTTCGCGGATTACCAAACACACAACACAAAAGCGCTTGTGGAGCGCTTGGCGAGTCAGTGTAAATATATCGAAACCTTAAACCTGTGTAATAGCCGGTTTGGAGTTGGAGATATGTGGAATTTCATTCATCTTCCCAATCTGAGTCGAATCGTGGCTCCTTTTATTTCAAAGATTTCGAGTGGTCCAACGGCGGACATTGTGTCGCATTTGGGTAACCAATTAACGGATCTAAGGTTTGCCTACGACCCCAAAATAAGTGGCCATGCCGGCACTGTGCTATTAAGACTGGTTGCGGAGCATTGCCCGAATTTGAGGGTTTTGTGCATCGCTCTGAAGCAAGAGTTCCGAAACCTTTACCACAAAGTACCCCCAGGACGCTACTCGCCTATTAGTGACGAACTGTTGGAAGTCGTGAATCAGTGTACGTTACTGAGACGGTTGTGTCTCATAGGCGTTGAAACCTCTGATAAACTACTCGCGCACATATACGCGAGAAGATGTGTGAATGAACTGCTGCACTTGGAAAGATTGGATGTTGGGCTCAGAGAGATGCATAATATGGCGAGGGATGTTCACAAAGGGTTGACAGATATGGGACTGTTAGTGACACATACAGAATATGCCAGTGTAGACGCGAGTGTGTTCTTCGGTAGAAACGCAGAAACGCAGAATTGAGCTTCGACGGAGAGAATACGATAGGTATAGGTATATATCGAAGGATTGGAGGTGTGGGACGGTAAAATGGTCTGGTATAATAATAAAAATATCATTAGAACCTATGCGAGACGCGAGACGCGAGACACTCAGAACTCTTAATTGCCAAAGCCCAAATACCATCTATTAAAACGATACCAATATATAATACAGACACGTGGGATGCGACAGCATACTATTATCTCTACTAGAGAGGCGCTGAAGAGTGAAAACACATGCGGCGTCACGCCATATTCGTATCGATAATGAAATACCTGTAGACTGGTCACTGGTATGTATTTACATAGCTCTAAGCTCACAAGTACATTCTTGATGATTCGTGGATGTTCGTGACTTCGTGCCTCACGGTTAAAATATCTCTTGTCCAAAGGTCCAACCGCGCATATTGATCCGATTCAGGACCACTTCGGACTTCTGGTCCTTTCCTCAATACGTTATGGGTATACAGAATAAAAATTGAACTTTAACGCCTATTCTGATGTCATAAACTTTATAACGGTTTCGACGCTCAAATATGCCCAACGAAAACCTGAAACGACGGAAATTCCGACCAATTATATGCCTTTATAATTTGTGATGATGCAGCAATTTCTAAATCCCAACTCACAGTGTATTCTGACTACCAGCCCCAGCCTCCCCCAGGCCCCAGCCCCCAGCCCCAGGGCTTCCTCTGTACGATTTTTAAACACGGTCACACAATCACGCATACAGCCGACAGTCATACACACATAACGCAGCAGACATAGCCTGCACAGAGCAGGAGACGCACAATAACAAAATATTACATATAATAACCACACTAGCATCAGAGGATTCTGTGCCATTAAGAGAGTTCAATAAACAAATATTGATGGAGATCCTAGCCCGTTGTGAGATGCCCTTCCAAGTAGCACCCTACGCATCGGCGCTTGTGATTACAGTGGCTATAGCTGAGGAGTACAGAAACGAGGGAAGAGAGCTTCTTCTTCACCTGGTCTAAAGGTAGGGGTTTCCATTTCGGTGAACCTGATGGCCTGGCAATGAATCTTAACCTGTGCAACGTTGGTATGTATATCATCGCATATTGAGGCACTGTTCAGTCCCGCAACTCCAGCGTTTACTGCATTAGTGTCTGAGGGTCAAGTAGTGAACGTAACACGAAATGACTTAGCACATCCATCGAGGAAACCGGTTATTAATGAACAATCAAAGGTAGACAACAAACTACACGAAAAACACAGCACTGAAGACTGCTGTATTGTGGATCAATAAATGAATTTTGAGCTATGAATTAACACCTCTGCGCGTACGTATATATGCTGTTATCTATATTAGTACCCTTGTATATATCGATGTTGTAATATTAATACTTCTACGCGCATATGTACATGCTATTGTATGTAGTAAAATACTTGTACCTGTTTATGTTGTAGTTAGTATGATGTCATACCCGATCCGATCTAAGTAATACTTTGCTAAATGAACCATCAAAATATATATGTTGAGCTACACATAATTAGGCGGGAATGTGTGTATATGTGCTATTTATTTACAACTTATTCAGAGCACTCTATATTACTAGTTCGGTTTTAGTTCTATGTTTCAGTACTGCGAGATGTGCACACCCGATCCAATCAAAGTAATATACCAATAAATACATGAGTTGCGCCTGTCGCA
>NW_014039646.1:10123-16103 GCF_001186125.1 Sphaeroforma arctica JP610 | reverse complement strand
GAACACACTTGAGATTTATTGAGGATTAAATGTATTATAGTTGCGTGAATAATCAGCCACTGGCCCATACTGATTAGTTGTAAGTGTGGTACTAGTGATATATTGGGGAGTAGGACCCATCGACATTGGATATAGGTCGGTGGAGCATGCTGGGGCGGGATGTGTCGATGTTGCGACGGTAGTGGGTAGTTCTGATAGCTGTCACGGTGTACATATCCCTCATAATCGTGATAAACTTTTGGTCCTGGTCCTGGATCCATCATCTCAGACTGATGCACATCTACTCGGGGTCTTTTCATTAGCTCAGCGTAGTCCGTTGTAGGAGCAGAAGGTGCTCTTTTACGTAGCAGGGGTGGCCTCGCACGAGTCATTGGTGACGCTGGGAGAGTGTGTGTGTCGATAGGTGCAGGCGCAGCACAAGTTATTGGTGCGTGCGCAGATAGTTCTGGTACAATAGCGGGCACTGCAATAGGTGCAGCTCCTTCAATATCAGGATGAGCTTCAACAGCCGCAGAAGCTTCAATGGCGGTAACGGCGACAGGAGCAGCCTCGACAGTAGCAATAGCAGGGATAGCGGCGGCAGGCTGGATTGCAGGTACATCTGTTTCTACGATAATGTTCAGCTCTAGGCGTACCGTATTAGCTGTTAAGTTCTTTGATATGAAGGCAATAGACTTGTTGTATCCATTCCACGTTGCCCGTTTGATTGATACCCAGAGTGCACTATCAATCAACATTCTTAGGTGTTTGATGGGGTCCGATCTATCCACTGAGTTATCTTCGGGGCTTATCGGACTGATGCGAACTTGGTAGCTCTTCATCTTCACCCACACAGCACAATCAATCACGTACAACTTTCCACCTGTCTCAACAACCAAATCTTTGTACTTCTTTGTTAGTGAAGCTCGGTTGGCAACATTTGACTTTAGGAATGCAAAGGTTTCAAAGATTTCTATGTATTGGTTTACATTACGCGCCTGTTGAATCAAAGCTGGGGCTTTGGATGCCGTAGTATCACTCTCATCGTCTTCTTCGCTCAAATTATAATTTCTAATATAGGATCTGGTGAATTTACCATAGTCCTTATTACTAATCTTGAATCGCGTAGTATCTATCCAGGAACCATCATCTGCACATAGAGTAACTTAGATTTGATTTAAATATACAAGTAAGTCAAAGGAAGGTGGAGATCGTAACAGGTATGTATATTCGAACTTGTGTTTTATTCGTACCTGCTTTTTGCCACGTGTAATTATCCGTCAGATGTAGATTCGCGCGTACCTCCGTGAGCAAGCATGCTTTAGTCTGCACTGGTCCGGAGTAGCCATCTTCGTGTACCATGTCATATTGTGCTTTACTCAGTTCACCCAATCGAGAACTTTTCTTGCTGCAACAATCTTTATACAGTTTCCAGTGTCTTTCTTGAACTGTCACATTAACGGGGCAGAAGTATTTCATACAATATTGGTATATAGTCGGGGCACCAATAGATCCATATTGTTGCCACCATTCCGCTGGTCCCAACATTTTATTCTTGTATAGTCGCCCCATATTTGCGAATGCCCCAAGTTTGTGGAAGAATGCTGTAGATTCGTCATCTACTGCTTGTTGCAAAGCCTCCCTTTGTTCTTCGATTTGCTCATCAGACTCTTGTGGTAGTTCCTCGTCCTTTCAAGGCCTAGTGTCAATCGCATCTTGTCTCCAGTTCCGAAAGCCAAATACCTTCTAACACAAGCGTCATAGACTCTCTCCACTTAAAATTGGTCCAGGGCTGCCAAGGAGCATTATTTTGGGTCCAGCAAAGCGCTACACTGCAAATACGGTATGTCCTTCAAAAAGTCCCAATGCGCGCGTGTATTATTGTTTAAACTTTGTGCTACTCGCGTGGCCATTTGACTGAGTTTGCTGTCGAATCTATCTTCACTGTATTGTTTTAGCAACATGTCCCCATCATACATCCAAGACATCCATTTGGACGTCGTTGCTTCTTCACTATCCGCATTCCTCATCAGTTGAAAGAGTGGCCAGAAACTCTTACAAATTACGAGACCAGTATTGAACCATTCATCATCTTCCACCAACTTTTCTACTTTCTCATTCCTCTTGGATACTCTTACTTTCTCTCCATTGTTAGTGTTTGTAATATTTCCTTTCATCACCTCGGTATATTCCAACGACGTAAATATTGCTCTCATACACGGTTTTAGCATCACAGCCCGCATGCCTCTTGTCACTTGGTAAGCAAATCGAGACTCGCACTCCCCGGCAGGCAAGTCTAAGGAACGTCCTGTTAATAGTAGGCATGTATGGGGCGTGTGTGTTAAAATTCTGAACTCACATGTTGAATAGTTGGTATGTTTTCAATGTTGTACGATAAATTTATCAGGATGATGAATGAAATGCCTCAAAGTAAGACTGTTTTCTGACTGATAATAGATAGTGTTGATCATTCGATATTCATGTGTGTACTTACCCCTGTTGACTTTAGCAGTCTCTCGGGCGAAGCTTGCGAGTAGGAAGCTTGATCCGTTAAAATACTTGCATATAATATCCACATTCTTCATCCATTCCGCAATTTCCTCGATAGTCTCACAAGCATTTTTCAGCATCGAATTAGTTACATGAGCAATATCGGGGCAATGATTAAGATGCGGACGTCGTTCCTTAAGAATAGGAGCAGTCGAAAGACAATCAACGGCAGTGTCTGTATTGTAAACAATAACATCAATATCGCGCCGGGGAAGCGTATCCAGCACAAATTCGAGTAGTTTCGCCTGCACACGAGTCCCCTTCACCTTGTCATCAACTTTTAATAAAGACATATTCCAAACTCTGGCAGAGACTGATTTTAACTTGCTACCCAACATACGCCAGTTACTGGTTGTCCCTTTACAGTAGCAGAGTCTGTAGCCATTGACCCACCGAATTCATCACAGATTCTATATCATGCACTACGAATTCGCATTGTTGCGGATACGAGTTTGTCACCCATAACTGTTTCTGGCGTGATGAGCTTGTATGAAGTTCCTACTTTCATTGCAGCTGAAATTGCACGCTTGAAATGTGCGGATCTCAGAGTGTTGGCACTAATAAGGTCGGCACACACCAAATTAACGAAGGCGTCGTCCGCTTTCTTGACGAAGGAAGCACTGAATCCTCCCTTCTTCGATCCACATAAAGTACTCTGTGTTTTGTCGAAGGCAATGGCTTTTTGGGCTTGCTCTCGTTTAGCTTGTGCGTTGGATTCCCGCATAGATAAGCACGTATGTTCCGCCTTCCGGAGTATCTTGAAATACTTCATTCTCATATTAGGAGGAGCTTCCGAGAAGTGAGCCTCCACTACGGGGTCGGGTTTACGTGGCATCGTTTTAGAAGTTGAATCAATGCATGTATGATTGTGAATGTGGTAATGATCCCATATTATGTGATAATATCACTTATCGATATTCACCTCCATCAAAAGACACTAAACTGAGTATAGAAACTGAATCAAATTGCTGTAAAACTGTAAACCTGTTTACAAATCGGAAGCATTATCCCAACTACGACCGCCAATGAAAAGTATAGGCGGGTCATTCGGTCAGTTTGGGCGCGCTCACATGAGGACAAATCTGCAACCTCTGAAAAGCACCCAAATGAAAATCCATAGGACCACATATGGAATAGAAATTGAACTTTAACGCCTTCAGTGTCAAGTTATAAACATTTAACGGGAAACGACTTGAGCTCTGGCCGACTCACTCGTCACTCCCTGCGCGTCAGTCGTCAGTTCGTCACCCGTGTCGCTGTCATGTGGGACTGTGGGGTGAATGTGAGACCGTTGATGAGTAAGCCTCGGTTCCGTCTGACTCACTGAATCCTAACTTCTGAGTTCTGAAGTCCTGACCGAGTCATCGACGATTGTCGGCGTCGGTCGTCGGACGTCTCTCACACGTCAGCGTCACTCTGTGACTGAGGCCCATAATGGTCTCCACTCTCCCCAGACTCAGAGTGACTCACACAGCGAGAAAGTTCGCAACTTCGCGAGCACTGAGTAATCACAGACTTCATGGCCTGTCAGAAATCTCAGAGGAGCTTTCAGTGCCACGTTTTATATAATTTCTACTGGACCTCTGTATTTGGCACCACTCCATACATATATATCCAACTCTATTTTTAACATACAGCTGCCTGCCCTGGCTATCAGCTGAAAGTATATGAAACGTTTTCAGAGATTATTGAGTTCTTGTCCGTTGTGGACTTGTGGCTGACAGCTACTACTACTACTCAAAGACCTCAACGTCTCAACCTCATAAACGTTAAGTACGAATTTAAATAACGGCTAGTGTAAAGGGTTCAGCCCAAATTGTGACGCAGAGCTGGATAAAAAATAAAGGAGCTTTTTTACCTCTAATGCATTGGTTAATATTTAAACCAATTTCTTGCTCACTCATTGGCCGAAAACTTGTGACGACCCAAAATAGCATGTATGTATGTAAATATCCGGTTACTGCGGAATCGGGCTATCGGCATAGCCTTCAAAATTGTAGAGTCTGAATAGAGTGATACGAACTCTCCTTTGTAGCCCTGGCGGCCTGGCCCCGGTGCCTGTAGCTGTGGTCCATGGGCCCCGACTCCCCGTTGCCCGTATAATGTATATACTATAGAGAGTGTATTTATATATCGCCTGTATTTTAGGCTATTTACTGATGAATGGAAAAGGGCTATAAATTTCAACGCAGAAGTCTTGGTGGAATGTATGTGCCCAAGGCCCCGAGCACTCGGGCAGTATATTTTAAAATTATGTACCTCTCACTTTCTCTATAGTAGAGCGTCAGCACCAAGTAGTATTTACGCAATTTCATTGTGTTATATATTGGCTCCTTGTTGGCATTCCGCCTTCATTTTAAACTTCATTAAACTTGTATCAATTTATATCCATTCGCAAATCCCCACAGAGGTGCTTCACTATGTCAGCCCCAGTGCCAATCAAGAACTCTAAAACGGTACTGTACGACCCGGAAGGCGACGAGGAGTTCCTAATGGAGGGGGACACCATAAGCGCAGGCGATGACGTATCTTCTAAGGATCATCATCTTAGCTACAAGGTTATAGAGGGTCCTACCGATGTGCCCGTTCCGCAGTTAAACTATAAAGTAGTTACTTTGCACGGTGATAGAGTACGTGTAAAGCCGGAGAGTGAGTGCAGCAAATCGCTTCCTAGTAATAAGACCATGGACATTCCAAATATGTACAAGGAGAAGGTTGAAACTGTCAAGTTAAAGCCTGGCGAGATGCAAACAGAAGACGAACTCCACGAGGAAATGACTGAGCAACAGATGAGACCCGCACGAGCACGGGCTCATGTACAGAAGAGGCTTTCGCAGTTGTTGGATGAGGAAGACTTGGCGGAGGTGGAGTCGGACTCGTCCCCGCGTTCATCGTTGAAGTAAGTGAATTTGTTCTTGTCAGCATAGTTTTGTATGTTAACATAGTACTTGTCAAGCTAAGTGTTTCGAGTTAATATTCACCAAGCGGAGTGTTAGGATGTATCTATCAAGCAATAAGGTTTATCATATTATACATCAAGCAATATGGCGTATAGTGGAAATTGCTAGTGGTCGTTTCTTTAGTTTGGCGTGCCTCTATTTTCAGAAGTTCATATTTAGTGCGCATGACACAGTTACTCTTCATTTTGGTACATTGCTTTAACACGAACATCAAGATCAAGTATGACTCTAGAATATACTCAGGCCTTCCTGAGAACTATGGTGTTGGTAAGTATATTTTATATATTATATGTGTACATATATCTAATTAATGTTTCAAATAATGTGTGTGTATTTTGTGTAGCTATATATATATATATATATATGTGTGTGTGTGTGTGTGTGTGTGTGTATTCGTATATATGTATATATATATTATTAGTTGTATCGTACTTATTATATCGCTATGTTATATATATACTACATATAGTATAGTGGTAGTCGGCTAATAA
>NW_014039646.1:3713-10103 GCF_001186125.1 Sphaeroforma arctica JP610 | reverse complement strand
TTATTAGTTATGTATGTTATGTATATAGTTATCTACTCACAACGAAATAATATATATGCGCGACGATATGTCTATAATTATAGTACAATATTATATTATTATTTAATTTTATTATGCACAACAACTATATATATATATATATATATATATATAATATGTATGTGTTCTATTGTGTAAATGTGTTATGTGTATCTGTACTGGTATATATACATGTGTTTATGTATAAAATTACTATTGTGTATTTATATATATATATATATATATATACTGCCTTGTCATGAGACTATTGAACTGAAAAGTCATACAAAAGAATCCTATCGGAGAAGAATTTGTTTTGGGACTTTGAGAGTGTTACCGAGTACCGGACGTACATGTCGGTCAGTTGGTATTCTATCATGGATGTCATTTTATATATTATGAACCCGCAACGAGTACGGTACGAGCAAAGACTAAACGACATACGTCGACTGCTTTTCATCTAACAGAGACGGACATAAACCTGAGCGCAGAAGGACGTCTTTCTGTGACATTGAAGACGTGGTCGAGTACAAAACATACGAAGCAGCCCACAAATGCAATTCCGAGCCGTTTTTAAAAATAGAACGGCCTGATCCCATCACCGCCATGCGTGCCCAGGTAGGCTCCCTTGCATACTGTATATTCATGTCAGGTCTGTTGGTACATTACGTTGTATTTGCGCTACTTCAAACTTGCCCACGTATCTGGGTGGACCAATGTTACGTATAATCGCTATAAAGTGTATCGATATCCTGCCTACGTTAATCTGCGACATTCAATGCGTGTATGGTGAACCCTTCTGTTTGCGTTCTGTCAGTGGGTGTTGCTATTGGATTTTTATTCTATTTGAACTCAGCACTTGATATGTGGCTACCTGTGGGTGCAGCCTCGCGTGTCGTATATAACGATGAAAGTGCTTCGTTTTCGTTTAATATATATATATATATATATATATATATGGTGGTGTGTTTTTAGGGTACGTTTGTCTCGCATTTGAAATGATATGCTCTTCAAAGTGTGGTATCTGCTTCGTGAACGGTGCTCTGTGCGCATATGGCTGTTTCAAAACACTTGGGCCCTTAAAATCATGTGCATGCTTGTTCATCTATGCTCACTTGAGGCTACTATCCGCATCATATATTATGGTTACACAGCCGTTAAAATTTGGATCACACGGCCGTTTTGTACCGTTTTCGTATCCGAATTGGAGTGCACCTTGGATATAACTTTTCAATATTTTCGTCATCCTAGCTAATTATGATCCCTCCACTTCTTCAATATTAGGGTGTCCATCCCAATACCATCATGATGATGCAGATGGGTTTTTAGGAGCGCACTCGATACCGAGGAACCGAGAATCTTGGCTAAGGGGTTTAGGTATTGCGATACTATAATAACATCTGGCGACGTAGCTGGATGTGCGTAAACGTATATTCCTTTTTACACACGGCACGGTGGTGTTGTCACATATATGTACATAGTTATTCATTTGCACTGCTGTTGAAGTCGAGTGGCAGATAGGCTTGTAGCCACACGCACACACATACACACACACATATATATATATATATATATATATATATATACGTCCTATGCGCATGGTAAGTGCACTGTTGACACGGCACAAGATCAAGTAGTAGAATAAGCGAGTAGAGGTAGGGAGGTGGCGATGTACGAGCACAAACACAGAGTGTGGGGAAGGGGGAAGAGAGTTAGGCACAGAATATGTGAAGACATGCGTGCACCTGGGAGGGGCGGGCACTAACGTCAAGGAATGGAGTGGAGGAAGGAAGGTGGCGTCATACGAACAGAGACACAGAGTTTGGAAGGATTAGAGATAGGCACAGTATATATATATATATATATCGCAAACGGATATCTTCCGCTTAACTGCAGTGGAGCATGCGTATGTGATATAGTAAACACCCACACAACTATGTTACGGTAAACGTATACGGGTGTGGATCGACTGACACACACACACAGGGTTAGAAAGTGCCAGAGCGGAGACATTGCCGGTTGCTACTTGTTGCATTTCTAGCGCTCGCATGAGGAATGGTGTGCACCTCAATCTGTAATCAGCAGACGCTACAGGAGATGAGAAGAGTGTATGTGAACACTGGGATTCCAGGGTGTCTCCAAATTGCATCGTCCCGGTCTTTACGGATATGTGTCGGGAATAGTACCCCGAAGTCGTACATACGTAGTCAACGCCATCACCTCCTCAGGTGTGGCTGAGTCTGGTTGCTGGCACTATCGTTGCGTTCGGAACACAGAACAATGCTAGGCTTCCTCCACATCCACCACACATCACTGTGTATGGCCACACCCGTTGAGCGCGCTTACAAAGCTCTGGTTATTGCAGTCAGTCGGGGTCCCTCCTATCAACTGGGGCTGTGTGACTAGCAGACACTACGCCTATGACTGCCGAATCTTCGGCAGTTGACGATCTGAATGTGTTCGAGCCATCGGCAGAGGAAGGGTAGGTGTTTGCATTAGATACTGGACGTATGCTATGTGCCTGATGTTTCATGATACGTACACCTCACCGTATTACAAGTGCGGCGCTGCCCACCGTATCGACAGAACCACGCGTGTGGAGTGTCTGTGCAGGAAATGTGGGCCTAAACATGCAGTGGCCTGTTCTATTTAAGTACAGCAACAGACACACGCGACACCCGGTATTGACGCATTTGTATTTACCCTCAATGTGTACACACTAGTCACATAACACACACAACAACAGACACTCAAATTCTCGTACGATAGCACTATGCTGCTTTCAGGAATACACCCTCCCGTTCCCAAGTAATATACTTTCGGGCGCGTAACTGATCAGAAAGCGTACCCGTCGTCCATCCCCCACACACATGTCACTTTGACACTTGGTGTGTGTTTACACATTCCACACCCACACTTGCGCGCCAAGATATGATTAGTTATAATGTTATATGGAGAAGTAGTTTTTCGTTGAGAGTTTTTTTTAAAAAGATACATTCCGAAAGGATACAGTTGCAGATTAACATCACACCGTACCTAACATCCAGCTCGAAGTCAAATTGGTTAAGTCGGGTCACAGCTATCCTCAAGCCGACGTAACCCTAAAACCCTAAACTGTTCCTAAAATAGGGGTCTATTTTTTATGGAGAAGTTGAACGTAAACGCATTCAAGAATAAAATGAATACATATGGTAATTTAGAATGTAGTCGCACTTATAAGAAATAAACTTTAAAACGCTTTAACAAAACCGAACTCGTTTTTGTTTTTGATTATTGTATTGTAATATCGATATTTAATAGATCTATTTGAGATAAAAATTTAAAATACCCAAAATACAGACTACAATCTATTCATTATTTTTATTGACCCAGCCATGGCGCCACCTGATTGGCTGATTGACTGGACGATATATTTTATAAATAGTTTATTGCATATCAGTGTGGTTTTTACTATCTCATTTGGGAAATCTAATATTTGAATTGAAAAACTAGGTTTGCCAGTTATATACTTACTACGAGAAATCTGGTACGTACAGAGCTCGAAGAACTAGGTTTTCAAACTTGTACGCTCTGGCCTTAAAAAATACTTTACACCAATAAATTCGTCGTATTCCGATGTGTAAATATTTGGTGGTAAAGTAGCAATCGTCGTTCGCATCTGTCTGAATACATATACAATTATACATCAACATTGGGTATATTATAATATATGCGCGTGGCGACACATACTAACTAACATACTAGTTACATACAACTTCTTCCTAAACTATGCCAGTGTGTAGAAAGTAGTCGGGAGTATCTATAACTACATACACGAAATTATACTTCTTGAATCGGTAACGAGTTATACGGGTGTATACCATCATTTGTAAACTGTACATGTCACTCGTCAGTTGTGTGTGGTCCGTCCGATCTATTCGAAAACATAAACGAGAAAAAATAATTGGTTCAACACGCATACTCTCTTATTCGATAGCTACCACTCACAGGTTCAACCGTAATAGCTTTATCCAAATATATAGGTATATGGATAACCACCAGCTCATTAATCTCGAGAGGCTTTCACTGTACATTGCCGAATACTAAATCTATAGGCCGCACTACAGGAGGACAAATCCCACTCAATTTTTCGTAGCGAATATAGGTATATACACTTATAGATCTCAAACGCCGGTTTATACACACAGTAATCCCTGTAATACTTTAAGCAACTCGCCAAGTGCCATATACAAGGTCACATAATGGGGACGGTTGCTATGTGGTTGGGACGTGATAAAGATAGGCTCCTGTCATTAGTGACGTTGATAACAGTGTGCTATATCGCATACACATATGTATTTCAAGATCAACCGCTATCTCATATCGCACGCATAGACGCAGAGAGGCCAAATAACAGCCCAAAAGAAGGTCTCAGTTACCGTACTGATGCCGACAGTGGGAATGGCGGGGTAGAGCTGTTAAGCACGACTAAGCATGCATTGACTGCCGATGCTAAGCTGGCGAGTGAACGGTTATCTGAGGAGAGTAGGAGTCAGAGCGGAGGCAAGGACAGCCAAATCAAAGCCGTTGCGCATGCGGATGAAGAGGGGGAACCCGGAATGAACAGAAATCTCGGCAACGATGCCGAGTTAAATACACAGCAGAGCGCTATGGTTGTGGATCATACCAAGGATCCGGCGTATATCAAAGCACTGTTTGAGCCAACGGTAATTGCGCATGGCGAGCAATTAGACAAGGACTGTGCGACTGAGGTTGACTGGGGGTTGGTCGAGGATTCGCGGAAGCGGTTGCGGGAGTTGTGCGTACCCCGAAAAGGCGATACATATCTGGAGGATAAGGATATCATGGGCTCGATGGAGAAGTCACACATCCGGTGCACCAGCCCAGGCCAGGGGCATGCGTTAAAGCCACTGAGAATGTGTGAGATGCGCAATGTGGCGGTCGATTGGACCAAGATGGCTCGACCAATCAGGGCCAAGCCTGAGGAGCCTACGAAAGTCAATACGGACATCAGAGACCAGCACCTGCCCTTGGATTGGAAGACCTCTCCGGCGTTTACTATGAAGCCAGGTGTGCTGAGTGCCGACTGCGAGTTGGACACGGACCATGGCAACCAGACCCTGGGGTTACTGGTGGGGCTGGACAAGAATCAGGGCGGGAAGGCCGCGCAACTAATCAGAGCTACGTCCCTGAAGGGGAAGAACTTTGTCAAGGCAAACACGTACGAGCTGAGTATGGGTGATGTGTGCACAGAGATCAACACGGTGCCGCACACCCTGATGACTGTGGCGCGGCGGGATGACCACTGCCCGTTCTTTGCCTTCTCGGTGCTGTTGAACGCCTTCTGGACCACGCAGGTGTTTAACCTGGACGCTCGCGAGGTTCAGATTATGTTCCTGGACAGGGGCCACAATTCAGACCTTGAACTGCCCTTAAACGATATGTGGCAAGCGTTCTTCCCGAATCACGACATCTTATTCGACGGACGGCATGTGGAGGACAAAGAGAGGCCCGGTATTTCCTGTTACAAGCACCTGATCTCGCTCCCCTCAGAGTATGAGGGCCCCATTATGAATCACCTGTCCAACGGCCAGAAGTGCAAGGACAGTAACCTGGTCAAGGATTTCAGGACCGCCATGCTGAAGACCATGCAGATTAAAGACCCGAGGGAGACGACGGAGCGCAAGAAGCTGTCGTTCATTGTGCGCAGAGATGTGGTTGGCGACGAAAGTACCGGCAAAAGCGAGCGCAAGGTGTTTCGCAAGTTTGCCAACGAAGTAGCTGTGATAGCCGCACTAGAGCAGCATGCACAAAAGCATGCGTATGATTTGTCCGTAGTCGACCTGGCGGATATACCCCTGGCTGAGCAAGCACGCATGTTTCACGACGCAGATGTGGTGATAGCGTTCCACGGAGCCGGGCTGGTCCAAACCTTGTTTATGGGTGCAGGGCAGACCCTGATTGAGATTATGGAGCAGCCCAGACATAGGTATAGTTTCCAAGCGATATGTGGGTATGTCGGAGCGGGTTATCGTATACTGCGAACTTCGGGGGCAATTGATGTACAGGAATATACGGTTGACCCTGATATGCTCCTGGAGGAGATTGACAAGGTTATGTATCCGGTACCCAAAAAGTACAGGTTGCTGTAGATAGACCTAAATATATATAGATATATTTACATATGCACACTACGCTACAATAAATTAAAGTAAAATATACCGCTCCCTAATCTGGCTTCATTGTGATGGAAGGTATATGTGCATAAGTATACGGTCGACCCGGCTATGCTGCAGGAGGAGATTGAAAAGGTTATATGTCCGACACCCGAAAAGTACAGGTTGCTATAGATATTCATATATATACTTCTAT
>NW_014039646.1:0-2341 GCF_001186125.1 Sphaeroforma arctica JP610 | reverse complement strand
TTATATTATATTATATAATTATTATGTTTATTATATATATATATATAAATATATATATATATATATATATATAGCATCCAGGAAGTGCAGATTACTCTAGGTAGAGAAATAAAATACATACACTCTACGCCACTGTAGAAATATACACATATTGCGATTAAGATACATTTCGAAGTGAATACCAGGTTGTTGTTGGAAGCCTGCGATAAATCTTACGATCGTTTACCAACAATTGCATGATACTGTACATAATCTTACCGATGTATATACACAATGGTGCTACAACGGAATATACACACATCAAGCTACAATTAATCATGCACACATATCAAGCGGTATCTAAATAGCTACGTATCATGCTATAATACGATAGGTACCTACCATACTATGATTGAACAATTCAGCATAGGCCATATAAACATTTCACGGGTCGTTGATATCTGAACAGCCCAAAGGTAGTGTAAGTGAATTGCCTGCAGTGGTTTACTTTGATACTAGTAACTCAATGCTAAACTACGGTAGGTTTACTAAAGGGAGCGCAGGCTTCTCGAGGGCTTGCCCCGCCCTCTCGAGAGCGAGCGAGCGAGGTATTTACCATTCTTCAATCAAACGAACACATCTCATGCAATGGCTACTGTGTACTTGTCCATAAGCTATCGACTCTCGTTGAGTTGTTGGGGCAGACACGCGCACGCGATTCTCCGCGCAATCATTGCACCATAGTACAACAGACAGACAGACAGACAGACAGACAGGTCACATCTCAGTGGCCTAGAGAGCTCATACGTAGTCTGAGCCCAAGAAGCGTATCTAGCTTGTTTCACTCGTTGAGTACCGAACTGTTAATAAACTAGCAACTACTTCTTCCCGTTCTAAGCGGATTGACTGGCCATTGGTTAAATCGTCCTTCAGTGTGCTGGAGACCGTCACACACTCCAATGTATCCGCTTCGTACAGCAGGAGCTTCTGCGGACGAGAAGGGATAAAAATAGATCTGGACGATATAAATAGATCTGAACGATTAAGTAGATCTGAACGATATGTATAGATCTGACCGATATATATAGATCCGGAGAGATACGAAGAATTGTGTTGAGACAGAGATGTTAAGGAGTTAGTGCGCTAAAAACACGCAGTGATAAACTGATAATGGCTACGCATGCGAACTTGGACTTGGCGTCCCACAGTAGGGAGTTGGCAAATCAGGACACAGTCCCATAATATGAGTAATGTGTGCTGAATCTGAGACAAACGTAGATAAACGTATCAACAGTGAAGAATCGATAGGTTAATCAAGAGTTTTGGGGGACGAGCTGCAGATTGATGGGAAGGAGGTGTCACTGTATATGGGCGATAGCGTGAGCAGTAGTCCACCACTGAAATGTTGGGTGCAATACCGTGTGCAAGTGCGATACTTGCTGTTATAATAGGTTGGCACGTATATCTGAGGATACATACACATAGGTACATACATTTCTGTGTATATCTAAAATGCATGTATACATATATGTACACATGTTCACATAGATTTACACATAAATATACGTATATATATATACATATATATGCACACATACATACAATATTCACACTGACACACATCACACACGGACACAAAATACACGGAGGTGCATCACGAGTGTGTGTACAGCTGCACGAGTTGGAATCCGAATACGAGTACATACGCACCTATGCTACACGCAGACGAACCGCTCTACCACCTCTTAAACAAATATCAATTTAATATGCGCCTAAATATGGGGCTAAATATGGCGGTCGGTGCGGTACATACATTTGCTTTCTCTGTGTTGTTGTTGTTTGGTATACCGAGTACAGTGGCAATCTGATCAATCGTACGCCCAATGGACCATTTCTGTAGAAATGCCACAGAAAATTATGTGAGAATCAAGACGAAATGGTCTATAATGCCCCAAACTGGTGCATTTAATGTACAAATACCACAGAAAATAGCATGAGAATCAGGACGAAATGATCTATACAATATAACACTGGTCCATTTATGTATAAATGCGACAGAAAACTCCGTGACAATCGGGATGTAATGGTCTACAATTCCAATCGTGAATTTTACAATGAGCCAATTTCTGGCGCAACGATCACGCACACTGCAAACGCTGAGATACATTGGACCGATACAGAACATGTCGGATAACCATACGCCACTCTGTGAAGTTCAATGGGACTGATTGACGGTGCTTTAAGCATAAACAATACAAATATCAATATACTCTCCTTTACACCTTTTAGTATGAAAATGTCTCGGACAAATTTACGCAATTATCACACCTCAATAATAAGGTATATACATATATATACATAT
>NW_014039647.1:25068-32078 GCF_001186125.1 Sphaeroforma arctica JP610 | reverse complement strand
TTTATTTATATCAGCTAATGTATTAACGTGACTTACGTTATTATGTCTATCTACAAATTAGGCATGTGGTCATGAACACTTAGTACTTCTAGTGAAAATTATTCAATAAAGAACAGCTAGAGGTACGCCCTGTGTGATCGAGGATATTTAGGCTCTTAACAAGAGGCAGTCCCGATCATTCTTACACAAGCTACCACTGCTAAATCCTAACTGACTAAATTGTATTTTAGTTTAATATAGTTTGAAACCTAGTAATTTCCATCGAAGTTTACATTAGCTAGAAAATTAGGTAGCAATGCATGGATTATGGACGGAAGGTCCGACTTGATTAACGCTGAACTAGATAGGAGAGATCTCACCTACAAGAAGAAATGTGACGTGAAGCGTCGCCGGCAGATATTGTTGGATATCTTAATCCACCGACGCAACTACCGGATCCTGCAGCGCCAGCAGGGTGAAAGCAGATAGGTGTCTACACACGTCTGTGTGCATTTTAGAGTGTCAGTACTAAATTTACTGTAAATATCTTGTCCAATAAAATCACGAGCAAAAATTTGCGATCTATAAATAGGTTGAATTTCAGAGTCAGGCGTCCCGCCATCAAGTGTATTTTACAATTTTACAATTTAAATACATCTCAAAATAAAATTTACTCCCAGACGTTTGTTATGCCTCTATAAGTAGCTCTCGTCATGACGATTTTTCTTCTTCAAAATTTTCACCTGCAGACGCAGTTCAAAAGTTATTCGTGTTAAAAGATGTACCGGAAGGACCCGGTTCTTGAAAGTGTGCAGTTGTGCACCATATGTATCCCATACGAACGACGTTTCATTTCACAAGTTCGAATATATATGTGTAGATGTGTACAGAACGCGCAAATGTATGTTCGTAAAATACATTTTCAGGGTAATGATAGTGTAGTAATTAAATACTCGCTCATTTAGTCATTCTGAGTTACGTCTTGCTTTGTTGATCCAGACAGCTAACAACCAAGTCCACAATTGCGAGTACAACCCATTTCAGATGTGGAATACATTATGTATTTATAACAAAATGGACAATGAACTATTCATCTAGTAGCTTCATCAGCTGCGTGAATACTTTGTCCAGATATTTGGGGTCGGGATACGCACAGATTGTCTTTCCACCAGTTCTCCTAGTTTTCAGTTCTACTCTAAACCTCAAGTCTATATGTGCAGGGGTACCCGGTGCCCGTGTTTCTAGAAGAATACCGGATCCGAACGCCCTACCCATCATCACACGTACCGCTTTTCCTTTTTCATTATCGGGCAGATATGCTTTTTTTATAACACCGCATTCCATATCAAATGTCAATATGATTGTACCCACCCTTGCATAGCCTGGCAAAGATTTTGTAGCGTAGGTTGTTTTTAAAGAACCACCGTCTTTTTGATTATACCAGATATTCGTGCTGTATCCATCCGTCACCTTTAAGACTGGTGCACTGTTGGTAGACCGTAGCATATCTGTCATGCTGCGCATCATTGGCGGGAATCCATTCGGTTCAGAAAGCACTGATGCCATTGGTGAGCATGGAGAGACTGATACATCAGTGATCACAGGCATTGATGGACTGGCAGAAAATTCGAAAGGGAGATGAGGTATTGGCGCCGGTATTTGCCTTTGGGCAAAAGTACCATCAATTTTGTGGTTACCGAAATTCGAAACAGGAACAGATGTTTGTCTTCGTGACAGTGGTGCTTGTAGATCAGAGCCATTGTTGTCATGTTGCGAAGTGTTCAAGTTGAAATATGACATAGGACCCGACAGTGTCGACTTTAGCGACTGTTGCATACGCTTATTATCACCAACAGCTTCCCGGCCAAGTTGCTTATGGGCATCCATGTGATCCATAGACAAGATGCGGTCTAACATGGCCATACGATCGTCAGTCGGAGACTGTCTTCTTGGTTGCTGATGCACTGCCTGCTGCCGAGGTAAACTCGTTTGCTCGGAAAATTGCGCCTCAGATGGGCTTGGAACTACAAACCCGTTGTAATCCATTTTGAAATTATATAAATTACTGTCATGTGTTCTATTTTGTATATTACAGCCAGCTTCACGACTACCGTATTCCCCCGAAGTAGCTGCGTAGTGCAATAATCGCGGATGTGCGGCGTTAGATGAAGCAAAATCGCTTTGTATGCTCGAACTCAAAATCTCACTCGAATCCGAGAGACACCTCTCCAATCGTACACTGGTTGGCGCTTTGATTCTACTTTCCCGGCTAAATTGCGGATCAGAGTTTAACGTGCTTGGTACTTGTGTTCCTAATTGTTGTCCTTGATAACTGGCAGTATTCAATAATACCCCCGAACGCGACCTTGCCACGTACCCACCAACTCCTGACGCTTGGGACGGTTGCTGTAGTACTTGTAGCTGCTGAGTATCTTTTCTAAACGAGTCATCCATTGCCGGGCTCTGAGGAGTACTTGGTTCCAGCCCGATACATCTACCGTCAACCATAATGGTTTGAAAATCAGTCATCGCTTGCATCATGCTACAGTTTGTGTCCCCTTCGACTTTGTGGACTCTATCCGGTGACGGATACGGGAATACTGTGGCGCGAGTGTTGGGACTGGATGAGTACGAGACGTTAGCTTTTCGGTTTCCTCCTGACTGACCATCGTACCTGTATTGCCCAGACATTATCGAATACCGGATATGATACAGAATTCAACACAATTGCGATGCTTAATTTAGGATAACAGAACTTGTTTCATTTGAACCGAATCGGTGGTTATCTTTTGCTAATTAGTTTGTATTTGATATCCTCACTGATATGTAGTACACCATATATACACAGAAATTATACATCTTTTTGTGTTTTTTAAAAAACAAAAAACAAAAAAAGGTTAGCCGTCAACTTCGTCAAGTCGTCAACCAAAAACATGTGTGTATTTAATTGTTTTGTTGTTTTAAAAAAAACATTTAAAATAAACAAAAAACCAACAATAACGTTTTCCTTTTTTTTAATCCATTTTATATATATTTTTATTGTACATTCTCTCCTCTCTCTGGGCGACAGTGTGTGAGTGTGACTGACTTCTCAAGTTCTCAGTCACTCTCTTCTCTCTTCCTTGCTCTTTTGTGTGTGTGAATTAATTGTCAGTTGTGTAAATACACACAAGAGAGAGAGAGAAGGCTAAAATATTTGTTCAGACTTCAGAGTTCAGACTTCACTACAACTTCTGCGTTGTCACTTTTCACTGTTGCAGTGTGCTTATTTTACAATAAAAATAAAAATAAAAATAAAAATATATGTAGATGTACAGTTTGTATTTGAATTTCTTTTGTGTTTCAACTTTTAGAACGCTATGCTATGATTGGTTTAAACAATCCAAAAAAAACAAAAGAAAACAAACAATTTATTATATTTATCTTAAATATCTTCAAAGCCCCCAGAAACAAAGCCCTCAGAAATCAGACATTTACATTTTGTCGTACACCCGAACACTCGTACAGTGTTTTGTTTTTGTTGTGAATATATTTGTTGTTTTTGCAACAAAAAACACACAAAAAACAAATACTACAGATCATATAGCCTTCTAATAAATATACATTTGGAAGACTCAAAAGAAAGAGAGCAGGCTTTGTAAATCATCTCTGAATGGCCTCATTACGTTTATAAAAATAAACGCCAACAAAATCTTTTCTATACGATTGTGAAAGAACCTAAAAAATATTTAGAAGCAGGCTAATTTTCGTCTACCAGGAGAAGTAACCAAAACGTTATTGTTTTCCAAACGCTACCGTTTTTGATTATTCAAACCCCCCGCCCCCCCCCCCATTTAGAACAGTAGATATTTTTTAGAACTATAGGAAAACGCGTTGAAACTTAGAAACAACAGCGATAAATATGAAGATAAATACGAATATTCAATTTTTGTTTCTTCTATATGTATAGTATAAAAAAAACACACTTCCACGGTTCCACCACAGAGAAGCAGGTAAACCAAATTAGTTATAAAAAAAACAACTAAAATATGACTCAAGACTCAAGACTCATGAGTCAAGAGATATTCCTTACCTTTTTTATATTTGTTTGTTATATAAATATATATATATATATATATATAAATAAAAAGTAAATTAGTACTTTTCGGGCCCATTTAGGTGGCTAAATACACTCTTGAGTCCTGAGTCCCGACTCCCGAGTCCCGACTCCCGAGACCTCTCTCTTGCAGAACACAGACCAACCAAGAGAAGAGAGATTGTCAGAATGAGACGAATATTGATAAGTGTTTAAAATAGAAAAGGTAAAGTATTTAAATATAGGGACTGAGAGTGAGGGAGTGGGTATCTACTACTCTCTCTCTCACTACTCTAGAACAGGCACTAAATTTAGCGCAGAGCCGCAGAGTCGCAGTCTCGCAGACCCTATAAATCCAGAGAGCCAGGAATAAAAGAGTGTGGGCACGGGCGCACGACACAGGCCACAGGCCACAGGGGCTTGTGTTACTATTTACAATATACATATTGTTGTTTTAAAATAAATAGATAAAAATAAGATGTTTTTCTAATGCGTATTTTAAAATTATATATGTACATATATATATATTTGTTATTTAAAAAAAAAATAGGCGGTTCGGATGTGTTTATTTTGTTTAGCACCTGGATATTGGACTTGTGTCAAATTATTAAATTAGTGACATAAACATTTGGGTGTATTCTCCAGATATTTTGGCTCAGCAATGACTCAAATGCGTTTGTATTGTAAATCAAATTTAACCTGATTTTTTTCCTCGCAGATATGACCTGGCAGGCTAGCTATATTACACCTATAGTTTTTTTTTGGCAACGAAATACATACACAATGAAACAATGAAACATATTTTTTGTGTCAAATTGGCTTCGCCTTCAAGTCAGCAGTCGGGTAGTAATAATAACTGACACATTTTTGTACTACAAATCAAAATCAAAATAACGCAAAACACCATGACCCTCGCTCTATTTAGGCGGTTCGGATATGCTACCCTGGTTTAGGCCTCCTCCCCCCCTGACCTTTCGGACTTTAGGTGCATTTGTGACTTTCAATTCTGGGACCAAATTTATTGTGTATGGGCCAATATTGGGCTATGAAGTTTACGTAAATATTGCGTATGGGCCAATATTGGGCTATGAAGCTTACTTTTTAGGGTGTTTTTATAATCGTTGGATTTCTTACACAGTATCAGTATTGGCGCTCAAAAGCACAGGTTTATTGTACGGTGGATGTTGGGAAAACGTACTGCGTTTATTTGTGCACATATTCAGGCCCATAATAGGCCGCACCCAGCGGGTACAAATGAGGCCGAGGCCAAAATTGCAAGGCATAAGTGTCCCCCCCCTGGGTTTTGGACTCTCTCATGGCTTCTAAACCAGGGTAGCATATCCGAACCGCCTTACTGAGTAGACTACTAAATAGTAGAGAAGAAATAAGATAATATGGCTGAACGGACTATAAATAGTAGCTATAATCATTGGAAATATGCTATTTAAAGATAAATGGACAACTGTGCACAGTGTGCAGTACCGAACGTTGCGAGGGGTAAAAGTGGCGGCCGGTATATATATACAATAAATTCTAAATTAGACAAGAAGGCTATGATAGACAAGAAGGCTATGATAGACAAGAAGGCTATGATATATACAATATAGGTAAAATTGTCATCTAGGGTCTGATCTGGAAAATGACACCTCTATTTAGATTTGGGACTAAGTATATAGTATGAACGTTGAACGTATAACGTATACTTTAATATTTTATTAGCCATTTAACGATTAACGAAATGAGGACTGGTGACTTGAGTCCACACAGCCAACCACCTCCCTCCTCATTCCCGCCCTTCCCTCTTCCCCCTTATTCCCCCTTATTCCCCCTATTCCCCCTTATTCCCCCTTCCCACTTCACTCCTAACTCTAATAATTACTTTTTTTTAAACCCTTGATATTTTACTTTTTAGTTAAAAAACAACAACAACCAAAAGCTATAAAAAACCACATCATATTTCACGGCCAGTCCTTCGGACAATAGTCCGATCAGGCATACTAATTTATTTCTTCTCTAGAGGGTCATGCATATTTATCATCATTTCCTCATTCCTTTCTGAGAGAGAGGGTGCCTTACTCTCTCTGCCCAGCGGGCCCAGCCCAAGAGTGCTGCTAAAATAGTGGTTTGTGTTACTGTGAGTTGTGAGCTGTGAGCACTGGATACTGAGGCCTCAGCACTGTCAGCAGTGGACGTGCCTAATTGCCATAGACTCACGGAGTTACGGGCTCGGGGCTATGGCCTTAACTCCTTAAGGCTTACGCCCCATTCTCTGACTACTCTACGACAACTAGTAGTAGTAGTAGAGAGGGAGTAGGGCGATACTACTCTAGATAGTTGTCCGCCCGCCCCTCCTGCGGGCCCTGCCATCAGGCCATCACAGGCCTCACAGACTCGAGCAGAGAAAGAGGAGCCGATATGGGCTATATTTAGATATTTTGTAATAGAAAAAAATATATAAATACTATTTTCTAAAACAAATCCAAAAAGGGGAAAACGTATACATAGTCGCATTCAGTACTGTAGGGCTACTCTTAATTTTTTTTTACAAGCTATGTACAACTTTTATTCATTTCTTATGCTCTTGTTGATATAAATTGTCCTATCGTTGATTGTTTTTTTTTAATAAAATGTTATCAGTATGTACTGTATCTCTACCTTTTTAGAGAAAAACAAATGGGTAGGTCGTAATGTTGAACTTCTAATCGGCCCTCATTACGTATTTATAATGAGCTTAGCTGAGCACATTTCTATTCCATTGTTTTCTTTTTGTAAAAAAATATACTGATTATTGTTTTTATTTTATTTTAAACAAACATATATAGCACAGTTGTGATAACCGAGAGAGAGGCACAGCCTCACAGCCTCACAGCCTCACAGCCTCACAGCCTCACAGCCTCACAGCCTCACAGCCTCACAGCCTCACAGCCTCACAGCCTCACAGCCTCACAGCCTGTGA
>NW_014039647.1:14467-24350 GCF_001186125.1 Sphaeroforma arctica JP610 | reverse complement strand
AGCCTCACAGCCTCACAGCCTCACAGCCTCACAGCCTCACAGCCTCACAGCCTCACAGCCTCACAGCCTCACAGCCTCACAGCCTCACAGCCTTCAGCCTTTCACAGAGCAGTTTGTTGATGAGTAATAACAGTCTGTAGAAAAGGGATGATCAACAGTCTGGTAGAGACTCTAGAGAGTAAACGAGGTGGAGGACTGAATTACTCTGTATTGAGGATTTCACAGTATGTTTAAAAGAAATTTAAAACTGTTTAGTGGTACAGCATTTTGCTCGTTGTTTTTAAATTAAATATATAAATATACATTTACATGGCCTCCTGGAGCTAACATTAAAAAGTTTTACGTTAAACCGTTTATAATTGAATAAATAACGGTTAACGTTCAACTTATATCTACACTACGTATAACTTATTAAAGTTAGTCCCGGAGGCTGAAGTCCAATGACTTTTATAAAAAACCCCAGTTGATGTTAAAAAAAAATACAGTGATTTGTTTTTAAAAACGAGCAAATATGTACATTAATGTATTAATCATATATTTTGTTGTAAAAAAAGAAGAAACGAAATACTTGTGGACAAGGGATACATAAATTTGCTCTTTTGATTTTTCTAAACAATCCCAAATTAAATAGTATATCATATTATTTGTTTTTTGATAAAATATAGTACAGTAAAATTTAATATGTACTTTTTGTATCTTTGTAAAATAAATGTTTCGCTTGCATATTTGTTTTTCTTTTGTTTTTTTCTAATACAAAACAAATACAAAAAAAATAAAAAACCAAATATAAATATGCATGTGTATATCAAAATTTGTTAGCAAAAAAAAGTAATGAGATGTGGAATATGAATACATAAAGACATGGTGAAATAATAAATCCTCAAGCCGTTTTCCTGTAAAACTTCTATAAAACGAATAAACATACGTTTACGTTCAACTTTTACCATAACTGTTCCTTGTATGCTTTTAGATGTACCTTTCGGGTCTAAAAAATTAAGTGTGTAGCGATTTAATCATACAAACTAGTCCTATAAAAATAGCTTGGGTAGGCCATTCTGAATAAATATGTGTTGAACAAATATGTGTTTACGTTCAACTTTTTAGGCCTGAGTCAGCCTGAGGCCGAGGTTGAGGAGTCGGACTTGGGGGCGGCTCTCTATTTACTACTTAGTCATACCCTGTTTGTGTTTACCTATTTTTATATACATATTGGTCTTTTTTAACTATAAATAATTTGAAACAGTATTTGGGAAACAACCACAGGAATAAAGGGTCTTTTTCTCTCTCTCGATTTCTCTCTGTCAGACTCTCTATACTCTAGGAGAGTAGAGAGTAGTAAATAATAGTATCTACTAGTAGTAGTAGAGAGACAGACAATATGTTTTTTTAATAAAAATATATAAAATAAATTTATTTTGGTTTTGTTTTAAAAAAATACTTCAGAAATGTTTTTTTAATAGCTCTATGTACAGCAAATGAATTCTGTGAACAATGATATATATTTAAAAAAAAAGTGTCATATATCATATACAGTCAAACATATTTTTTGTCTACTTCTTTTATTGTTTACCTCATATTTTGTCCACTTGTTCTTTATTTTATTACCGGACTCGAAACATCTTCATATGACATATTTACCAGTATATATTAGGACACAGCTATATGAATCCACATGTGCTACGGCCTACGTATGCTCCGCTATACTACATACATACATACATACATACATACATACATACATACATACATACATACATACATACATACATACATACATACATACATACATACATACATACATACATACATACATACATTCATACATACATACATACATACATACATACATACATACATACATACACACACACACACACATACACACATACATATATTTATACTACATACATACAAACATAAATACGTACATACTTGTATACACTCACAATGGAAGTGGCTTACCAAGTATGTTTATGATTACCTATAAATGAACTACAATAAAATGTATTTATATATAATAATAGTGGCAATACTCGCTTGTAGGGTGTGAGCGCCCAATTGTTATTCTGGGTGCGGGATACACGGTAGTCCTGGATATTGCCTACTAAGTGATAGATGCGTACTGCCAACAACAAGAATACGTCATCAGTTGAACCACAAATTGATCAAAGTCGATAAAATAATGTATTTACGTTATTTACTATACTCTAATGTATGTACCGCTGTTCTAGAAAGAGCTATAGGGCCCCAATGCTACTGGCCAAATTATTGTCTGCCTTTTGTTTTGTCCAAATTGGGGTCTAAAACGGACCCTCGATCAACAAAAGTTTTTTTTTCATTTTCAAACTGTTTTTGTATATATTTAACCCCCCCCCCCCCGCGCTCCCAAACAATTGAAAACATAGTACAGAAATATGTCTTGTCAATTTTCCCACAAGGCGGTTGTGCTTTCTTGTTTTAGGGCTTATTTTGTGCCCAAGATCTAGAGGGGTGGGGCGAGCGGGGGCCGGGGGGGGGACTTCCGAAAAGATAGTGTCCAATAAGCACCCGGGCATGTTTTGTATCATTCTGAACTACTGAAGCCGAGGCCTTTCAAGTATCAATACCAAATATGTACTCAAGAATCTTTGTACTCAAGAATCTTTGCCGGTTGTAAATATTTAAATTTTAGATCCACAACTATCCTACCCATCCGCCCAATTGGGCTATTTTAGCCCAATTGGGCGGGTCTTCGCACAGTGGATTTTGCCTCTTAGATGCCAGTAGCCGGCTGTTTTGCATAGCCAAACACATTTTAGAAACAATTATTTAAAAACCCACAGCGGTCCCATGTCCATATAATGATAACGGCTGCCCAATTGGGCGAAGAAAAAAAAGGGTAGGATAGACAAGTCTAGGGAGAGAGCGAGACTAATTTGGGCTGGCGCAAAAGCTTTGTGATTGGCCAGTAATAATATCCGAGTCTTGAATGTAATTACTGTGATCATTATTCGAAGTGCTGTTTGTCACTGGTTCGTGACGCTAATGTGCTAATTCTTGTTCACTACTGCAATGTGACATCGAACACTCGTTCAGTGATATGCATTCGCAATCCGGTTCTTACAGATCATTGATATTCTCCATACTGTCCAAGTCGTATGACAGTTTATACATAACACACTTCTCTTTATTGTATATATATATATATATAAAATGATATAAATATGCATAATACATGTGTATTCTGTATTGCTTTTTCTCAGATCCAAAATAATGATGAACCAATTAGTGCTCTCTTGACTATACGAGTCATATAGCTTGAAAATATTGAAATAGTGCGTAAACGAATTGCACTCAATATAGCGATGTAGTCCAACAATTGACAATGGACACTGCATTGAGGCAGGAGCGACCAAAAACTCTCCGAACGCAAAATCAGAACGCAAAATCCGAACCCGTTAAGACCGGGCCTGAGTCGCTGATTGTTTTTTTTTAAACCAAAACATAGAAAACGCCACATACAACAGTTCTCTTTTTAAAAATTTTAAGCTGGGAGTTTAAAATAATATGACTGATAAATTATAATAATTGACGCTAAATACACTTTGACGGTTTTTGACCATTCTGATCTTTTTCTCTATTTTCTGATCTTTTTCTCTTTTTCAATTCCTTTTTTGCAAACCATGTATTTTGTGCTTCTTTTCTATTTATGACCCGCCCAAAGGCACCCGGTGAAGGACTGAAGGGTCAGAGACTCAGAGCCTCGTCAGTGGGTGTAGGTAGTGTATTTACAATTGAGCAAAGTTTACCGCTATTTTTAATATTTAAACTTTTAAGCCCTAAAGGTATACAGCTCAGACTCCATCAGAGGCAGACCGAGGGCGGCAGGGTCCGCATAAACAGGTTTATCGATTGTCGACTCCGGACTGACTCCGGACCCAGGACAATCCCTAAATGCCCGGCCTCACCGCCTCACGTCTTTTCTAGAGAAGTTTTTTTAGAATTTATAAACGTTCCAAATGAACCAAATTTATATATAAAAAACATAGCCTTTACAATCTTCTACATAGAATGCAAATATAAAACGTATATTCGACTGAACCTCAGACACAAAATTTATATTTACAAACATAGACGGGGGATTTCTGAAAACGTTTAATGTTTATAGCTTTTGCAACTTGGCCTGCCCTACTCTCAAATATTAACCTTATTACTCCCAAGATTCAGAAACTGGTGCTTTTTTAAAAACAAATTCGTAGTATGTATTGTAATTGCTTTTTGGTTTTTCAAGACATTTATATAGAAAAATATATATATATAGCCCTGTTTGAAAAAAAATCAGACGGCCATATACTTTTTAAAAATAAATCTTTTATGTATCTAATTTTATATGTACTTAAGTCTGAACTCTGGAGTCCGACTAAATTAAATACTCTCTGGGGGGAACTTGGACGACTGGACGTGTGTGAGAACTGAGAACTGAGAGAACTCGGCACATGCCTTATAACGGCGCATATGGGCCATAACTCATCGAGACATTCAGTTCGCAAGTCATGGCCCGCCCCCCCTCTATTCTCTCTATTAATGGAGAGTAGAGAGAGAGTAGGGAGAGAATTAAAATATTCTACTTTGGTTCGGACGTATGTACGTCCGAAGGAATGTAATTTTTTTAAATAGATAAATATCAATGGTCCCAGATTTATGTGCAGCCATTCGCTTCATATATGTTTTAAAAATAGTTTGTTGGGGACCTTGGGGGACCTTGGGTGAACAAGCGATTAGCGAGGTGTATACCGGTGTTGTTGTGTTTAGTATTATAGCTGCATTAAAAGCGAGCTCTATTTGTTTTTCTATTTTGTATCTTTAACTAGCCTTCTTGTGTAGGTTTACATACTATATAACATGTATATACCTGAATGAATATCACTTTAAAATCGGTTAGCCACTCTTGTTATTGTAGACTTTACGTCGTTTTTTTCTAAGACTATAGTCTGAACCGATTCTAAAGTTTACGTGACGAAGTAGCCTCGACCAATACTCTACTCACAATGTCTCGAGCTTTCACAATGTCGTTATTGACTGATTAAGAGAATAAGTGAGCAACAAGCGACAACTGGAAAGATACTTGAAAGCATGAGCGACACAATTGAATACAACTTCACGGCTGAAGTTTTTGCCTTACATGGAAGGTTGTACAAGATATTTTTAGCGGGTCTTTCATTAGCTTGTCTATTTTTGTATCACTAGGGGTTTCATCTGTTTATTATTATTACAAGAAGAGTGTATTCTGGCCTAAATGTCGCCTTGCTGTACAATATTTATTAATATTGTCACTGTCCCAATAACGACTGTATGCGGGATAACCTTGCAACAGATATTACAATATCTTTCCCCGATTCAAGTCTCTAGTTGAAGCGCGGCCAATCAATCACCTGGCAACGGCGATTCACCGCAAATATCACTTGACATATAATACGAAAAGACCAGTCTCTACATTTTAATTTTCTGCAATTCCTAAATTATCTTCATATTCCCCTCTCCTTGAGAATCGACGTTTATACTGCTTTCGCAGCGCGTGATTCTGCATCACCGCCTGCCAGGATCAATTCGAAGGCACCCGAAAGCTCCATAAGCCTTTTTTGGAACTCCAACTGCGATTCGAAAAAGTCGTTAAATGAGGCAAAGTCTCTTGAAGACTGATAAACGTACAAGTGGTATGTTAAGACTCAAGGAGAGAACTTGAACCATGCGCATACCTGCTGCGCACATTTAATGTGCATCGCACACACTGTCGTGCACTTTGGCAACGGGTTGCAAGATTACATAAATCAACATTGATGAACCAAATAAATGACAAACATACCTCCTGATGCACTTTGTTTCTTAGTTTGAGTACTAATTCGTCGATAGCTTGGGATTTTCCCAGAACCCGCGCATACACGTCTAACACCATATTGGTCACCTCTATAAGCAAGGACGAGTATCTCGGATTATTCACGTGCTTCAACAGAAACACGAGCAAAGGCGTTAGCGCCGCTTCGTCTCTACCACTGATCGCAATCTTCAGACCATCTCTGTGTGCAAGTTCTTCAATGAGTGATACGATGATTACCGGTCGCCCGTGAACAAGTGCGGCATCGAGAGCGAGGCCGTATTGAAACTTCTTCATGAAGACATCGTACTCTGCCAATCCCTTCTTTCTGCGCACTTCGACTCGGAAGTCGTCCTGATATTTTTTTAAAAGCAAATATTCGTACGATCTATGAGCTAAATTAGAGCTTGATGTTTCTTGTGTTTCGTGATTCCATTGAAAATACGGAATTGAAATAGATTACACCTACGCGCCCATCAGGTTTGTGCAAGCCTCTCCCAAAGAGAATCTGGATACCAATACGAACATACCTCTGAGGCTTTCGTATCTTGTCCACGCTTAAAGTATTGTTGTGTACCTCCACGCGGCGCTTTTTTCGCCTTATCGCCAGCAAGGCCCTTGTTGGTGATAGACTTGTTTGGTTTGTGGCGGATCGATAAGGTTCCATCGGCCATACCAACAACAAGATGCGTGTCCTCAGGCTGAAAAGAGACAATATTAATAGTGTCAAGACAATTAGCATAATAGCAGGCCCACCCGAATACTTGTAGCAAGAATAAAGAGCAAGCTGTATTAGACATGACACTTGTCACTCACACAACAATTTGTCCAGATTTCGATTGTTGTCGGTTTACGATGCATGTGAGTTCTGATTCAACATTATAGTTTGAACGGGATAGACTTCTCAAACTATAACACATTTTATGAACCATTCACCTGCAAATCAGAGGTATATTGGACGGATATGACGATCCGGCAGTGTAAAGCTCAGGTAACTTACCGACATTGCAAGGGACATGACGGGGGCGGAGTACTTGATGCTGTGTACCACTTTGTAGTTTTTGACATCGTATATCTTGACATGATGATCAAGAGAGCCCGACAATAATCGATTCGACGAACCATCGAATCCCAAACTGGTCACAGTCTTCTGGTGATTGGAGAAGGAGTGCACCATGCGCCCGCCCATCAACATATCCCAAACCTGCGCAATGCAAATGAAAAGGGTGTACCAAAAAATTTTGATAAGTTGGCCGGAAGTCTATGTTCAGAAGCCGTCCCAGCATAACACTGCAAATATGCAAAACCTCTTACACACGTTGAACAAATAATAAGGCTTCATTCAATATGACCTCAATGCATGCATTCACCTGGCTCGGCAAGTCTACACTCCTGTGCATATCAGTTACCGTCAGGAAACACATGGTGAGGCAGGCATACACTATAACTCGAGTACGCTTACAAGAACACATACCTTGATTGTGTTGCCGCCGCACGACACGACCATGCCGCCACCAGGGAACATGAGTACATCCTCGACAGGTGCACCATGGTCCATAGTCATGGAACACTCGGATGTCCTCGTGTCCCAGAGTTTGACTGTGTGATCGTAGCTGCCTGACAACACTAGATCGTTGCTCGCCGGGTTGACAGCCCCACATCTCACATAATCGGAGTGACCTGAATCGTGTCACAGTGAGCGGTAAATTGAGCCAATTAAGGCGCTAAACGTAAAACTACATTGTTATAGTCACATACAGACTTCAAGACGTATAAAGCATACACATACAATGCTCTTTTGAAGCTGTGGTCATAGGGAGCGCCCGAGAGTTTTGGAGGGTGTACCTGCGATTTTTGTCTCACTATTCAAATACGAGCCAGACAAACTGTTGCCAACGTTCTGAGCAATTTTCAACATCATTCGCAAGTATGCGATATATTTAAGCACACGACTTAACCTTTAATTGCACTCCTAAACCACGAATCGCACATAAGCTTATATGACATAGTTCCTTGTACAAACCTTAAGCAGAGTGTCTCCTCTATGCGTGTTTATGATCCAATCCAAAAGTTGTCCGAGCAGTTTTCAACATCACGCGCAAGTATGCGCGTTAATCAAGCACACTACTTAACCATTAATTGCACTCCTAGTCCACGAATCGCAAATAAGCTTATATGACATACTCCTTGTACAAACCTTTTAAGCAGAACGTCTCCTCTCCACTGGGAATATCGAATCCTCTCACAGTCATATCATCGGAACCCGTGACTACTCCCGTGAAGGATGCAAACCTCGTCCACCTTACAGGTCGTATGTGTGTTGAGAACTGACGAAATACCTCTCGAGAGGACATGCTGAATATCTGCACTAGTCCGCTATCATCTCCAGCGACCATAAGTTTACCATCGTCACGAATGTGTGGGCTGTGAGCGACATCTTTGAACCGTGACACAGTTTTCTTTACCTGTTGATTTTCAGTTTGTGGGGATCGAGATGGATGAACGAGTGATGTACAGTTTGCGGCTCCGATGCAAAGATATTCTCTAACGATCAAAAGACTAAGACAAAAGAATCCAGGAAACAATATTTACGAAATATCACGTTCGTTTATATGCTACGAAACTTAAGGAAAATCCTGTACTTTTCTTCCTCTTCGAATTGTGCTTACTGACTACTCACATCAACAGTACACAGGCAATTCTGTATATCGACCGACACGAGATATCTATACCTTGTTAGTATTTGCCGCAAAAACCTGAACTCTAGTTGAACTACTTATGGCAAAGTCATGGGGTTTTGCGTTGCAGAAAGATATCGAGCTGATGGCACCATATTCCTTGACTGTGATTGGAAACTGCAATAACAAAAGGTGATACGTAAGTTTAAATGTTAAGCAGGCTAGTGTTGTAGTGTGAAAGTAAAATGGCGTACAACGCTGATTCTCCACTGGTGCCTCACTTGATAGACAGTTGTATGAAGATTGTCGCGAAGCAGACAGAACAAAAGGTCATGGTCTTCAGGATATGCGAGAGTTATGCGCATACATATGGTGCAACTTGCGCTCTCACACTATGTCATGCGGTTACGGAGAAACAATCTGCTCTCATATGTTCACGAATTGTCCCCAACGCAAGAATGTGTGATTTGTCCTTCTGCAATACAACCCTCCTTAACTGCCATTCTACACGCTTGCGTCATATGAATTTACATACTTCACAGCGGGAGAGCGAAAATTGAAAATATATAGTCAACAATGAAATCGCTAAACAAACAAGAGCCAAAATACTTGCTTCGTAGTAGACGGCTGCGCAACACACTTAACATAGCCCACTAAGACGTATACCTCCCATATTATATCAGCACATATTGAAGCACATCATGGCCACTCTATGACTTACACGAAAAACCATATATATATTTATATTAAAATATGTGAATTTCAAGTTATGTAGAGAATAGCTTATAAAATTAAAAATCTATATATACTTTATAAATATATATATATATATATATATCATTAAGTATATACATTTATGCTTATTTAAACACAAACACACACACAAACAGACACACACACACATACAGATACACACACACATATATATATATATAAATAATATAAAATACATAAAATACACATACACTTACATATATATAGATATAGTATTACATATATTGTATAAAATATAACTACACACACACATATATATATATATATATATATAGATTAATACATATGTATACACACACACACGCACACATATATATATATATATATATATATATATATCTATATAGATACATATATATATACATAAATATCATATATATATATATGTGCATAGATACATAGATACATACATATATATATATATACAAACAAATGTGTCTGTCAGCGTGTATGTGCTCGAGTGTGAATGTGCATATATATATATTTATACGTATATATATATATATATATATATAGTAGTATATACATATGTATATATTATATATTATATATTATTATTATATATATATATATACGTAAT
>NW_014039647.1:0-14447 GCF_001186125.1 Sphaeroforma arctica JP610 | reverse complement strand
ATATATATATATATATGTNTATATATATGTGTGTGTGTATTGTGTGTGTTTGTTTGTTTTGTTGTTGCTGTTACTTATATATATATATATATANCGACACACACACACACATACATATACATACACACACATACACACACACACACACACACGCATATATATATATATATATATATATGTCTATATATATGCTGTGTGCGCACGCGAGGTCTCATATCTACATCCATGACTTCGAAACAAACCTCGGTCGCCAAAAGTCTATACACACCTTAAACTTGCGCCAATATCGAGTCTCGGCTGTTGCTCTTTGACTAAGACGAGGAAAGCGTTTGACCGCCACCTTTTTATATTCCGTTAATTCAGACATCGTCGCTATATTTATGTAGTTTATATATTGGTTACAAAGCGGTGATCTTGGCCTTCAATACAGCCGCAATCGTATGAAGGTGTGCCAAGCAATATTAATATTCCTAGATATCGGAGGACGTACGATAGATCGGCAGTATTCTACAACCTTATCTATGTGATATCGCTTCTGTCACTATCTCAGCTATCGACTCCTATAAGCATTGCCGAAATCTCTGATAAATGGTCCATGTGCAGGTTGGAGCACAAACCTGGTTTGTATTTTTTGAAAAATGCATTACACAATGTGCACGAGCGGATTTTTCGGGCACCAGTTAACCACTCAGACAGTTCGTCCCTCGTCAAACCGTTTTAAAATTATTAGTTTTGAGTGCAGGATAAACGTTTATGCTATAATGTACGATTGGGGGCTCGTAGTTTTATTTTTATTACGTTAGTACGGAACGTATAAAAATAGAATCATTGTGCGTTTACGTGCAACGTTTACTGGATGGATGCAAACCGGCGTTAATCCACCACTTCGGATAGTATGTGCACGTGCGTCCAATATCACAGTCTGTACACACTACACACACAATGACAGAGTGACTTTATTTTATTTTTATTGAATTCAATTTTTCTATACTTCAGACAATCTGCATATATTCTGTAAATCCAGTACTTATCACCCATACCTCAACAGCACTTGCTTCGTAATTAGTGACGAGTGTACTATAGTGAGGTCCTACACTAGTGGTGTTTATATGCTTGTATAAGCATACGCCTCTTAGTATAGTTGTATATATACAGTGCATTTTCTACGCCATCGCACAAGTAGTCATGCCGGCACTAGCTCAACCGGACGCGAGCAACAAGCGTATCAAGCTGGAATCAACACAAGATGGCGATTTTGTACGTGGACGTAAGGGCGAGAGTAAACCAAAACAAAGTATACCCGAAGTGAAAAAAGAGGCGACAAGCTCTGTCGCACTCAAATCCTTGTTTGGTCAGACAGAGCCCGTAGCAGTCAGTAAAGCCGGGAAAAAAAGCAGTGGCAAAGATGCCAAGAGTAAAGATGTAAAAGTCAAGAAACGCGACAAGCATGAGAAGAAAGCTACGACTGTACAACAGCTGAGTATCAAACGCCTGGATGCGGGTACAGTGTGTATGGGACAAATTAAATACGTATCGGATTACTTTGTGCTCGTTACACTGCCCAGTGGACTGTCTGGTAAGGTCATGATCACCGATGTGTGTAGCGAACTCTCAGCAAAGGCTGCCGCAGAGGCGGATGCCAGCGACAGTGATGAGGAGGATAGCGATACTGAGAGTATGCAGGAAGACAAAGAGAAAGAATCCAACTTACCAGAGATGCGCGACTTGTTTTCGCTGGGACAGATGGTGGTATGTGCGGTCAAACAGGTGGTTAAGAATGTAGGCGGAGGTAAGAGAGAGATCAATCTGACTGTAGATCCTGCGACACTTAACAGGGGATTAAAACCAGAGAATGTGCAGAACGGTGGCATTCTATCGGGAGTAGTGACGAGTATTGAGGATCATGGATATCTGGTGTCTTTTGGTGTCGATGGGCTCAAGGGATTTATGAAAAAGACCAGGTACGTATTGAATATATCATAACGTATATCTTATTTAACTGCTTTAGTCGTCGACCCTTAAATATGCACTGGTGTCCCATGTGCTTTCATTTTCACTCTAATCATACTTCATAAACGTTTATGCCCTTTTTTCTGCTCTTCAATAGTTGAATGAGTCAGTGAGTTTTTTTTAATCGACTACTTCGGTTTTGATACTATATGTAACTATACAGATTTTTCGAACCTATCTACATACAAACATATATATGTATGTTATGATGATAAAGATAAGGATGTGTATATATAAACATTTTTTTTTGTCAATTTACAGATATATATTATATATATCAATGTATGTGTGTTTGTATAGATGTATATGTATTTATTTTTGTATATATATATATATATGCGTGTGTTGGGTTATCGCTTGACCCGTAAAGTTTTATAATCATGTGTTGCCAATGTGAAATTCACGCCGCGTAATGCATATGTATATGCGCTACAGCTGCATGTGCAGCCACATCTTTTAAGAACCCAACACGTTATTATATACATCCTGGACACTTGACTATGTGAGTGCACAAATACTTGTATATTGATATTAATATTTTATCGAAAACCTGTTGGAAGGAAATCATGTGTATAGGTGTGCTATGATATATACATATATATTTATATATATATATGCATGTATAATATATTATATTATAATATATATTTTATATTTATATATATATGCTACATTTTAGTGAGATAAATATCGTACTGAATGGATTTGTATTCGCTATTGGCTCGCATGAAATTTACTACTAGTGTGTGCATCATATTCACTTCAACAATGTAGCTATCATGGTCACAGACTTGCATCGTACTTTCATTCTTGAGTATACGGAATGATCGTATGCGTCCAGTTTAAAATGTGAAGATGAATGAGATTATATATGAACTGATAGTTGCGTAGGTGATTGATCACCTATATACACATATGTTGGACACCGTGCGTGTGAGGTTGCATGTAGTGTCGGCAGTATAAGTATCATTGTTTATATATGCATTTTCAGAAGTAAGATACATTATATGTGCCTTCGGATTATGTTGTTGATTTGGCAATACATGTGGGAATATCTATTGTGTCCCTATTTACACATTGACTTGTATACATTACATACTATATTTAATCTGTTGTCTGCGATCTGTGCTAAAGGAAACCATGTGTACACGAATAAAAATCAAATTTGATACTTTCGGAATCGTATAGGAGCGTTCGTATGTATGATGTTTAATGTGTTGCGCAAATATACTGCGAGTTTCGCCACTTCGTGCAGCGATCTACCTTCTTTGAGTATATATTGCCCCGGCGCTTACCCTCGCCCACTTTTTTTCATGTGTATTGGTTTCTGGGTTGAGATTGACTGTAGCTCGTACGCACGTTCACTTCCGTGTTGTCGTGAGGTTCTCAGGGATAGGGCAGCTTTGTATTTGTTGGGCGAAGAAGTCCCGATACACAAATGCTATTGCAACAGCTGATCCGTATCTCATCTCACTGCGGCAGTGTATTATTGTACATATAAATTTGGCGTGCTCGACATTGGTCGATATTCGTTGGATATGAATACACAGCGATATATGATGAACCATACAAAACTCTAAGTAGATACGAATCTGTACTCTCCGCCATCCCTTCTCACGTGTCCATCTGTTCCCGATCCCTCACCTCCACAGTGATACAGAATCTGTCAAGCTGTACGCACCCAGGAAATTTTTTGTCGAGGACATGAATGCCGACGGACGCACTGCCACGGTTGTGCTGGACAGCTTACGCATCAGTTCAGCCGTAGCACGCTCGAGTGGAAACTACACTTACAGCACACTAACCGCAGGATTGCTGGTGAACGCGGTGGTGTCGGAGGTGCTGAACGACGGTCTTGCGCTTACTTTCCTTGGCTTTGATGGAAGTGTTGACCTGTTCCATCTCCGGGAGGTTGTGGACCCGAGTATGCTGGAGCAGAAGTACCCGGTAAAGACAAAAGTAAGAGGGTGTGAACTGCAGCGATAGAATCATTTGCCTGCCCGTCTGTGCATGTGGTTTTTTTTCTTCTCGTTTTTTCGGGGATCGTATGTGCCTTATTCTTTGTGGAGTATTCAGACCACTATGTCATTTTCCTGCTTGTACGACTAGAACTCACGACCTCTTGTGTCTACCCGTACAACCAGGTGCGTGCGCGTATTCTACACATCAACCGAGCCACGAAGCGCATCGGCTTAACTCTACGCCCGGATTTGGTGGGCCTAAAAGCTACCGACTTTGCACCCGTAGAAGTTGGACAGAAATTTGATGGCCTCACAGTAATTCGCAGTACATCCAGTGGACTGTTGTTCAAGCTGCCTGAAGTTGCAGGGGGGCATTACGCATATGCTCATTGTACTCGTATCAGCGATGACAAAGACTTTGAACTGGCCGGGAATAAGAAGTACAAGGTGGGCAGGACGATCCCATGTCGAGTTACCGGGTTTAACACAATCGATGGCGTTGTGAATGTCTCCGCGCAACCGTCGGTAGTAGACCAGAAGTACTATCGCTATGAAGATGTCAAGGCGGGTATGAAGATCGAGGGTACAGTTACCAACATATCGGATTCCAGCATGTACATTCAGATTTCCAAGCAAGTGCGTGGCGTCTGTCCTTCGTCGCACTTCGCTGATTTCCAGCTGAAGAATCCCAAGAAGAAATTCCGCGAGGGTATGACCATCAAGTGCAAAGTCTTGTCGGTTGACTGCGCGAAGCAGCGCTTGGTGCTCACCCACAAGTCCACACTGGTCAAGTCGACTTTGCCAGCCATCACGTGCTTTGAGGATGTCACATCTGGTATGTCTGGTTCTCACTTCAGGCAGATTGGAGTCCCACTTGATGTGCTGTAGCAATTGATTGAGAGGCCTGTGTTCTCCTCGCCGAGTCGTTGTTTACCTAGCAGGCTCTTACAGTAGTTAATGCTGCGCCCCATTGCGTGAGCAGTTAGTGTCGCGCAATACTTTTCAATCTGATTAGAAGTTACATTATTGTTCGTTTACTTATCAACTGTTTTTTTTTTTCGGATATAATATAGGTCTGAAGACTGCTGGGTACATTTGGTCAGTAAAGGAACATGGCTGCCTAATCAAGTTCTACAACAATGTTGTTGGGATTATGCCGAACGCGGAACTCAGACGGGCTGGTGTCACAGACGACATGGTACAGGGCAAGGCTATCAAGGTGATAGTAGTGCGTGTAGATAGCGAGAATAAGAAGTTCTACCTCGCCCTCGCACCAGCCAATGATGAGACCACTGAAAATGTCGATACAGATGCACTCACAAAGGTGCAAACCGGACAGATCGTATCTGGTAGTATTATCGGTAAAACTAAGTTGGGGCTACAGGTGCGTATCCACCCGTCGAATGCGGTGGCGTTTTTACCCGCCACACAACTCACAGACCACCCCACGCATGTTGAACGCTTGCACGAGCACTATGCTAATGTCAAGGGTGACTTGAGCAAGGTGTTGGTACTGCACAAGGAAGAAGCTACTGCTCACGCGCCCGTTAGAATAACTCTATCCATCAAACCATCGTTCTTGCGGTCGGTGAAAGTGGTAGAGTCTGACGACGACGATGAGAGCGCGGCGAAAGCAGAGGTCAGCACGCTCCCATCATCAATTGACCAATTGAGTGTGGGCGCTTTGGTATCCGGTTATGTACGTAGTACCGCCAATTACGGTGTATTTGTGGGTTTTTTGGGTGATTTGACCGGTCTTGCGGGCCTAAAGGATGTGTCTGATAAGTTTGTCTCTAAAACTGAGGAGCACTTCACAGTCGGCCAGTCCGTGATAGCCAAGATCACCAAGATCGACACCAACGCAGGTCGGGTGAACGTGTCGCTCAAGATGTCTGACTGTGCTACACCTATGACTGAGTTATCGCACCACAAGAACTACTTCACGGAAGAGACGCTCCTCACAAACGCCGCATACAAGGCGATGTCGTCAGAGGCTCTGGCCGTTTTGAAGGAAGAGAACATTTCTGGAACTATGAGCGGTACGGTGACGGCTGTGCGGCCTTTCGGTGTGATTGTGGATTTGGGTGGCGGACTTACGGGCTTTGTGACCACGGAACAGACCAAAGGTATGAAGTCTGTGGTAGCTGGTAACGACGCTATGGGTCGCCTGTTGGATGTGGATGCGGCAAAGAAGGTGGTGGATCTAACACTCAGACCTGAAGCGCTTGCCAGCGACAACGGCAAGAAATTGAGCAAGAAGGAGATTGCGGCCTTCCACAAGGCCGTGGAGAAGCACGAAACGGTCGCGATCAATGTTGAGCTGGTTAAGGAGGACTACCTCGTAGTAACTATCCCCAAGTACGACAGTATGCTGGGCGTGGCGCTGGTGAAGGACTACAACGACACATCGAAGCCTTTCAACATATACTCCATCGGACAGAAGTTGAGTGCTGTTATTATATCTCCTCCTGCGCCTGCGAGCACCGACAAGAAGGTGCCGTGTCTGCAACGTTGTATCCTCCGCTTGAATGTCAACAAGGAGAAGAGTGCCGCCGTCGCCGGCGCACACGATACCGTGCATGACAGTAAGCACCGGTTGGCTGAGATGCGCGAGGGTAATATGGTAGAGGCCGTCGTCACGAAGCGTACCGGAGGTCAGCTCAATGTAGATATCGGCGCACATATCAAGGGCCGTGTATTCATCACCGATATACTAGATGATAAGGAGGCTCTGGCCCTGGGTACTAACCCCACACAGCAATACACCAAGGGTGATGTGATCAAAGCACGCGTGGTCGGCTTCCGTGACCAGAAGACCTACAAGACACTCGCAATCACACAGAAGAAAACGAACAGAACACTTGTCGAACTATCACTTCGCCCCAGTGTCGTGGGTGATGGCAAGGACGTCGAGCCTATGAAGATGAAGTACACTCCAGTGCGCGCAGAGTCACTCTCGGCTGGAGAATCGGTCGTGGGATATGTACACGAAGTTGTAGGCGATCACGTGTGGGTGCGTTTGTCGTCGGATGTCCGAGCGCGCATCGGAGTACTGGACTGCTCCCGTGATATCAATGTGCTCTCCAAGCTGACAAAGCACTTCAAAGACGGTATGCCCGTGAGGTGTACCGTGACCCATGTGAATCTGGAGAAGGACGCCGTGGATCTCACCATGCTAGACAGCCCCACGGAGCAGGCCAAGCTAGAGATAGGCACGGAGACGGTGGGCATATACAGACAGATCCTTGCGAACCAGACCGCTGTGCGTGTGGAGATCCCGGGCCACAAGTTTGGCCTGGTGCACGTCACCGAGATGTCGGATGAGTACGCTGAGGATGCGTTTGCCGGTATTAAGGAGGGCGCGATTGTCAAGTGTGTCGTAGTGGGGCTTGAGGAGGATGGCAGGCGTATAAGCCTGTCTACGCGCAAGTCAGCCTTGGCCGGTGACCATGTTGAGGCTATCGAGGCCGTGGATGTGCGTATCGAGAAGGCCAGCGATCTGGCCGAGGGACAGATTGTTAGGGGTTACGTTAAGAGTATATCTGAGAACGGGTGCTTTGTGTGGCTCAACCGTGAGCTGTGTGCACGCGTCAAGATCGCGAATCTGTCGGACGAGTTTGTGCGTGACTGGAAGACTCTGTATCCCCCAGGCAAGCGTGTGACAGGCAAAGTGCTGTCCGTTCAGGAATCCCCGATTGAACGCGTGGAGATGTCGCTTAAAGCAACTGTCTTGGATCCATCTTTGGCCGCTGCTAAGAGTGCATCTGCCGTCACTTTCGAAACGCTTGAGAAAGGCATGACTGTTACTGGCACAGTGCGTGCCATCGAGCGTTACGGCGTATTCGTGAAGATTGACGGCGGCGAGGCTACCCGTCTCTCTGGATTGGCTCATATCTCCGAGTTGAGTGATGTGTCTATCTCAGATGTTACGAAGGTGTTCAGCATAGGTGACGCTGTGAAAGCTAAGGTTTTGAAGGTAAGTTCTGTTCACAAATTAGTACCTGTCGTATTTTTAGAATATATCATATTAGTATCGTGCCAGCTCAGAGTATGTGCATGAAAAGTGATCGTGTGCGTAGAATTGCATTCAGTATTTGTTAAATCTGTGTTCCAAATATGAGGGAAATGAATCTCTTAATATGCTTGTACATTTATGATAGCACATGAAAACCTCGGGCAGTTTTGTGAATAGCATCCGTGACTGGCTCAACTATTCTCAAACATGGTCACTATATTAAAAATTCACTAAAATTCACTGTACAGCTTGATGCATAAAATAAAAATAACTAACCCCGACCGCGTTATCGATTACAGCTTGATGCTAAGAAGAAGCAAATGTCTTTGGGTCTCAAGGCGTCGTACTTTGCTGACGAGTCGGATAGCGAGAGTGATACGGACATGGAAGACGCCTCCGACGATGACAACGCCGCTGCGGCAATCAGTGATGCCGACGAAGACATGGGTGAGGTTGTGCAAGACAGTGATGCCGAAGTCAGCGAGAGTGAGGAAGAAAGCGAAGACGACAGTGAAGGTCAGGAGGAAGAGAAGCCCAAGAGCAAAGGTACCAAGAGAAGCGCCAAGGAGATGACTCCGGAAGTTGAGGTGGACTCGGCCACTGCTCTGCCCGCCGTTGGGTTTGGAATTGGTTTTGGAACGACTCTCGCGCAGACGTAAGTAAACTTGGCAGGTGCACATAGTCTTTTTCAGTCGTTGCGGTGTAGTAGTGATCGTTGATCTCCCGTTGGATTGCAGTGTGCCACTAAGGTCTACATTGCGTTTTATATGATATTTGGACACTTTCCGCATACAAACACTTGGATCACTTTTCATTTATCCCATTCTTGTCCTCGTCCACACAGTGAGGTTGAGGAAGACACAGCGTTGCCCGAAGACGCCGACTCTTCAGATGACGACAGCGACGCGGAGGAGACGGTCAAGAAAGGAGCGTCTAAGCGTCAGAAGAAGCGAGCTGCACGGGATGAGGAAGAGCTTCTGCGCAAGAAGGAGGCCGCTCTACTGGATCCCAATGCGACACCCGAGAGTGCGAATGACTTCGAGAGGCTTTTGATGGGGTCGCCGAATTCATCGTATCTGTGGATCAAGTACATGGCCATGCATATTGGTCAGGCCGAGGTGGATAAGGCGCGGGAAGTATTTGAGCAGAGTATTAAGACGATCTCGTATAGGGAGGAGAGAGAGAAGTTCAACATGTGGAAGGCTTATATGAATCTGGAAGCACAGTACGGGGTGGATGATAGGGCGCTACTCAAGGCGTTTGAGCGTGCAAACTTGTCCAACGATCCTAAGAAGGTGCACTTGCACCTGGCTGAGATCTACAGGACGCTGGATGGCAAGAAGGACTTATTGTTCACCATGTACGAGACGATGGTGAAGAAGTTCAGGGGCTCTAAGAAGATGTGGATTCTGTATGGTCTAGACAAACTAAAGGATGGCGATGTAGAGGCAACCCGTGCTATTCTTAAGCGTGCCTTGAAGGCGCTACCAAAGCGTAAACACATTGCCACTATCATCAAATTTGCACAGATGGAGTTCAAATTCGGAGATCCAGAGAGGGGAAGAACCATCTTTGAGGAGGTGCTAGCCAATTACCCGAAACGTGTGGATCTGTGGTCTGTATATATCGATATGGAGTTGCGGGTAGCTGACGAAGCACATATACGCCACTTATTTAACCGTATAACCACTTTCAATCTATCTACCAAGAAGATGAAGTTCTTTTTCAAACGGTATTTGGAATATGAGCGCACGCACGGCACACCCAAGACGGTCGATGCCGTTAAAGACAAGGCTCGAGCGTACGTTGAGTCCAAAATGCAAGAATAATGTTTTTTAGGAATAAATTATATATTTAGAATCAATGGCGCTGGCTGGTTGAGAGCGAAATTTTTGTGTATATCCAAACTCACATGTTGAATTGATATTATTTGAGTATGAAGCAGTACGAGAAACCATTGTAACTCGACTGGTCGTTGACCGGCCCATGGTATCCGTGTATACACAGCTCGATATATCAAAAAAGAAGAGTGTATTTTAAATGCAACTTAGTCGAAAATCTGCCAACCACGCCTCGCAAAGGGTCAGAGCGTGCAAGAATAACAAGGGTACAATGCTTTATTTCATGATGGCCCCTTATATTCTTTTGGACAGCTCGTCCATTCGGGCTAGTAAGGAACCAACGTTTGCCTCCGTTGTTTGAGAGTTGGTTTTCAGACCACTGTCCACCTGCGTCATTGTTTGTAGGCAACAGAATGAATTAACCGGTGAGTGCTTCGGCAACCGTTGTCGAAATTACGTATGGTGCCCAAATTAATCATAGGCAAACTGTAAACATGCTGTTCGAGCTCTTTACGATGTTCACACAACAGCGCCACATTTCTGTGGGACACAATCGCATGTACATGTCTGTGTTACACAACCACTGATAAAGTCGCAAGTATCCGATAAACTCGGATACTCGAGCGCGAAACTATCACACGCAGCCGTTCAACGGACTAGACTCGCAGACAAGCATGCGTGCACACAAATGCCAGTCATAACTTATTTATCTCATAAATCCAGAGCACTTGAGATGTATGAGAAAGTCACGCACTAATCAAAGCGAATACAATCATTCCAATACCTGTGATAGCAGTTCTTTCATATGCTGAACAGACTCTAACAGGAGCGATTGCCTATCCTCGAACATGGTCACTGTGTTAGCCATGTTCACTGTCTGCTTAGATCAAGAAACAAAGAATTCGACACTGTGAGCCCATTGTCATAACCCATGTCAGTCTTTTGGCTTTCAGCCCAGCAGTAAAAGAAAAAGACTTCACAGTCACCGTCCGACACATCTCGATGATTGTGGGAATGGCGTATTAATGCCGCGAGTTTCTCAAAATTAAAACAAAAAAAGGGTTGAGTTGGTGTACGGGTTCCACGTACCTGTTCATGAGCACTTCGAAGGGTGTGCAGGCGGTCAATAATATCGGGCAGCATCCGCGAATCTGTATCTTGCTTCATCAGCAAATCATAAGCTGCAGATAGCTACAAACGCGGAAAAATTGCGTGTGAAGAAAGGACGGTAGATATATATATTGGCATAGTGGCGGCTAGAGCAGGGCCAGATAATAATAGGAGAGACACACTGTTCCCGTATTATTCATCGCAAAGAAAAGGACACATACCTATCCTACTATTGTTGTGAATTCCAATTCGACCATTCGTATAATTTGTTCTTCAAAATGTACTTCCTCGTACACAAGCGGTTTCTATATACGTACGCAAGCGGCTTCCACATACGTACACAAGTCTATCTATATACTGTCGCTTGCCTACTATACCTTCTCGTTTTGTACCGGCGTCGGACTGTCGGTTCCCCTTGGAGTCTCGCCCGCTGATGCTTGTAGCTGACGAAAAGACGCGAATGTGTAGCTTTCAGTTAACAACGTGATATACTCTTTGCCCAGACCTACACCCACCAAAACTTGATCTTCAGAAAGTGAACTCGAATCATGACATGTCACTGAAGTATTCCATATCGCGGCAAATGTGTCTGAGATTGAATCAGCTGTTAAACGAAGTACATACTTGTTGGTATTTTTTAGTCAGCACCATCATTTTACTCTCGTCCAGGTATTGGAAACGTGCGGCCGCGGTACTCAACAACTCGCTGAGCGAGAGATCGCTACCAGAAATACCCAGCGACCTGGCTAGATCAGTCTGCAGTTGATATGAAAGATGCATAGAGTTGAGAAGCCACCAGTGCTTACACATATTTAGACGCGAATGGGCGCGTAACTATGACAACGTACATGCATCTTGAGGCGTCAATAAAATACAAGCTACTCATGTAGGTATTATCAGTTCATTTAGATGCCAGGGACAAATGTTGCTGTGATTATATCCTGGTAGTTCTCTTCCACAGAGCCGTTGAATATTAGCATGTATATTCCACATCCAGCGAGGGAATATACTTGAGTGAGTATAGCGGGACCGCCTTTTTCGAATCCTCAGCTTAGACAAATATTCGGATACTACAGCAGGAACCATAGTACCCCTGTACATCGCAAACAAGCGTATGTGGTGCAAGACAACTGAGCGCTTTCAAATCACGGGATACGTACCACAGACTGGTGCAAGTTTGGTCCAAGAACAGTTTCAAGAGCTGCTAGTCTCCTTTCTAAGTCGGCCATGTGTGAGCCTGTCGTAAGCGCTGCAACGTCCGGCTTGTAATATAATTCGTACGTGACCCCTAACGAGAGATGATACGAATTATGCGGATGTGAGAGATTGTAGTTCATGAGAGGAACCGCTATGTACAGATTGACCAGACGGTGGCGTATTCATTTGCTGGGGTTTGTCTGAAACTCGGTTGACCGACTGCTGTCTCCATCATCTCTGCTTTGATTTCGTGTTCTAGCCCCACGTGAACTAATCTGCCTGCCTCGCTAACAGATGCGGTATGCGACGCATTCAAACCCACATATTGACTACCACTTTGCTGGCTAACTGAGTATACTACGCTTGTGAGTGGATTAGGCCATGTTGACCTCTGACTTGAAATGCAGATTAGCCTCAATGGCGCAGGCGCCCAGATCTCAATCGGTATTATTCCATAAATATAAGACATGCTGATGGCATTGAAGTATTGGATTTCGGCCTGGGAGCTTTGATGCGTATTGATGTATCCCACTTTGTCCACATACCTTCTGCCTGTTGAGGAGCCGGTGATGACATATCTGTGTCTACCGCCTCGGCTGTTTGCATCGAGGTTTGCTTATACTGGTTAAGTTTGTCAATCAGCCGACGCGTGCTCTGATATGGGATGTCGGATAGATAAGTGCACTCGCGTATAAGGATAATAAAAAGGGGAGAATGATAAGAATCGAGAGAAATCGCCTTCGAATTGAAAAATTCAGTTCATAAATATACCTCGTCACTGAACGCATTTGGCGTAATCATTTTCTCAGCAACGCTCAGCTTTTGAACCATGGCACTGACTTCGTCTGTCAGTTGTGCGGTTGTTTGACAGGCTTCGTGGTCTTTCTCTTGAGACTTGATGTCCATCTCCTTGCCAGTACACAATGAACGGTTTGGATAAATTTAAAGCAGTCGCACATATTCTGCCAGTAGCTGCTTTGCTGATTCATTTGCTCGATGACGAGCATCAAATGAAAATTAGTTTGCACTCGTACCATTGCTCATTGCCACAAAGCAGATGGCACCGGAAGAAATCTAAAAATTCGAAAACGTGCGAAACCACACCCGACCGATTTCCGAGGCTTTCAACTAATCACATCATTATGCCACTACATGATCAAAGGCATAATGGATCATACCTGTGCCTCGTGTATATCTTCCGAGAGTAGTTGTACTTCAGCTTTGAGTCGATTTAATCTCTCGCTTAGGCTTTCCTTACCCTGCGTCATATTGAATGGTCATAATAGTGATTTTCAGCAGCCTGAATTCTTATCCTTTCAAATTACAAAAATAATTCCCCAAAAACATCTACCGATCATCAGCGGCAAGCATGATTTGAGAGACTGCACTGTTTGAAAAATCACTCAAACATAGTATCTGATACACACTCGGGCAGCACTTGCCGATGATTGCTTAGCACAGTACCTTCACATAAAACTTATCTGCCACCTGCACCGAAGCGCCGCTTGCATCTACAAAAGAGAATCAGTGGTAATGAGATCGATGGTTTTCACAAAATATATCTGAACTATCTATTTTTTGCTGTATATAATTCGCACGATGATTTTTTGATAAAATATTTATGCATGTCTCCCGGTTAAAAATATTTCACACAGTAGAATAACTTGTGCAATTTGACGTACATAATGATGGGACGTTAACTAGCAGCTTCATCGATCGACGTACCATATAGCTGTTTCCCTCTGTTGTTTCGTATCTGTTGGAAGTCAATCTCTATATCGTCTTCAACATCGTCCTTGTCGCGTCGGGATGGCAAAGCATCTCTAGAATGAGTAACTCTCACGTATCGTCGTCATAGCCAAACCGAATCCAGACAGAGATAAAGAACTGGTACTGTACATAGAAATATCAAAACAAGTCATCGTACCTCGATCGGAAAAGATGGGGCTCTTGTGTTGTTCACGGCTTTGGCTTCGTAGAATTCTTGCGGAAGCGCAAAGTCCTGGGAAAAAGTGTAACGAGGAGTATGGGGCATATATATTGAGACATTATGATAGTTTTGTGTAGAACATAGACTGATGACAATGATATAAAACCAGATTCATGATTCCATCGTATGAAAATTTCTCATTTTGCTTTTATCACTTAGTGTGTGTATAAAGCCACCCGAAATATAAGTGCATAAGCTTATAGTATATGTACTTCGTAGTGGATGGGAAATCAATAAAAATTTACTTCAACCCACACTATGTCGAATCATACACAGCCTAATTAAAACTGACGAAACAAGGTAATACCAAGATAATTGAAAAG
>NW_014039648.1:30277-32122 GCF_001186125.1 Sphaeroforma arctica JP610 | reverse complement strand
TAATATATATATATATATACACTGTATATATATATTTTATATAGATATGTATACATATCTATTTTTATATATATACAAACATACATAAATATATATATATATATATATATATATAGATCACTATTTCATTTCGGAATACCTCAAATGTAACTCACTATTCGAATTTTCTACAGGTGAAAGAATGTGTCTTACAGGGAAGCATTTTACCAGCTGTCATTGAGGATTTTTTATCCCGGTGTGAAGGACTCATAGGATTTAGGCGGACATCACTACGCTATGATGAATACGTATACACCTTTCCAAGTATGGGTTTTATGTTTACTGATGTATGATTTGACGAGCAAACTGTGTCCGGTTTGCTATCGCTTTCATTCTATTATCGACTGTCAATTGAGAGTCTATATAACTGAAGTCGATCGCGTAAGTTGCACCTTGTTACACAAAAGTCCACGGATCTACAAAAGTTCATATTAAAGAGAGTAGAGTTTTCTTTCTGCAGATGGTGTATCAATAAACAAGCTGTCGGTGCCTTTCCGAGCCCGGCACCATAATCCCGAGTCCAAGTTACAGCAATGGTATGACGATAGTGTATCATTTATTGTCTCAAAGCTATCCACTCACAAATTAGGCTGAAATGGCTTGATTGCGAGATAGTTGTCGAGCGAGCTCTAGAACATAACGCACTAAATATATTCCAATGCGCCCACGTCGGGATTATATACAGCGTTCGTTGCAACTGTTAGGCTAGAGGTGCTCAAAGTTTTATTAGTACCCTGTCCTACTTAGTAGTCACGGCTAGATAACTACAAAGAGGTTGCAATTGTTAGAACAAATTAAAGCGAGTAAATTGCCTGGCTTGTCAGATATATTCATTTCGCTCGGAATTTCCGCTGCTTCATCTGACACGGACTCGTTCAAATCGCTAACAATATCTCGTTTCCGCTCAAATACGTCCTCATTCCTGTTACACACATTAGGGATTTACGTTACGTGGGTCCTACCGAGATTAAGATCCCAATACGAAGTGTCATCAATCTAGAACGGTCGGCTGACGACCCTCGGGCCTGGTTGACAGATACTGGCCACGTGTATGTACACTGAATGTATTCGCTGTTTGGCAAAACCTTCTGGTGCAGATTTCAAAATCAACTGGAAAACAACATTCATCCAACTCTATTGATGTCGCTAAACAAAGAAAGACTTATCTTCACCTACACCTCAGGTTTGACTACTGCTATAGTGTGACAGGATATTGCTTTTACTTGAAAGGGGTCTCTCTGTCGATATATCGGGCATACAAGGTAATCAATTGATTGCACGTTTGCTAATCAATGCACGTTTTTTTGGGCTCATTCAGGTCGATATTTCGCTTTAAATACACACTAAACTGGCGCTTGATCTCTATCCATCACTAATCCCTAACTCTTTGACTTTCGTTTTGCCTTTCCGCACATTCCTTATCTCGTCCAGATGTCGGCTTCTAGTAGGCCAAGCTTGACACCTAACAACCTCCTCAACGAATCATTCTTCGGTGTGTAGGAGTACTTGCCACACTCCCTCTTTCTCGCAGCTCTGTCACATACAATCGCTATCTCGTAGAATATTCAACATCTCAATTTTGGCGTAACAACGTGTGCGCAAGTTCTCAGATGCACACACATGCATACATATACATATACATCACACACACACACACATACATACATATATATATATGTTTACATACCTACGTACATATGTACATATATACATATGTACATACACACACACACACACATATATATGTATATATATACATACATATATATATATATATATTCGCATATATATATATATATACTATAT
>NW_014039648.1:15073-30257 GCF_001186125.1 Sphaeroforma arctica JP610 | reverse complement strand
TATATATATATATATATAAGTATATATATATGGATATGTATATATATATATAGAAACTAATATAACTCTTTCCGTCGTTATCTGCAGTGGAATTGACGTCGCAGTGTACACCCGCTACGAGTCAAGAGACATTGGCAAATCTATCTGCTTTCGCCGAGAAACTGGCTCCAACTGTTTACCTGGAGCCCGTGGCGTACAATCAACTACAAAAACCAACAACACAGACCTCAGCAACAAGGACGAAATCAACCACTAAACTTTAGACTATATAAATACTGCTGGGTGCCTACAATAAGTTTTTATGATTGCTCTTATAAGGGACAAATTCAGGCATATACCGTTCGTAACATGAAGCGCACACTTGTGGATGATGCTCTGTGAGATTGTAAGGAGACAGTGAGTCGATAGAGTGAACAGACACCCCAAAAATACTGAGCTAAAATAAAACAACGGTGTTGTATTTTATATAAATATTTTTAACAAAATAAATTGCCTTTTCAGAAGGAGGAGCCTAATAAAACATTCAGCCGCGGAATGCACAAGCTCTAACAAATAAAACATTACCTAGTTATAAACAAAATTTTAAGGGGAAAAAGAAACACGATTTCTATTTTGTTTTTAAAAACAAAAAACAAAACAACCCAAAAATTAATTGGCTTCTTCTCTTTCCAATCAAAACAACAAGAGTGTTCTTTTTTCAGAGAAGGCTATGAAACGCGAAACAGAAAAATTGGGATTATGTCGTTGGGTGGAAAAACGGAACAACTCCGTACTACGTCTACGTAAATTCGTCCCACTCATTGAAATGAGTCATTCTACTTTTACTCACAAGAAGTCACGGCCGAATTCCAATTAATTGCCCAAGCGTCTGTGAAAATGTACGCGTGGTGGGAAAACGTACTTGTGTGGTTTGTTTGTTTTGATTGAAAATATTTTTCGCTTCACCACACACACGCTCGGACTCTCGGCCTCGTATTCACACACATCAGCGGAGAGAGAGAAAAGAAAAATAAATACTGAAAACTCGACCGGTACAAAAAGCTCTTCCAATTTGATCAGAAATTTTCAGACGTACACATAGAAGTAGTTTGTCAATCCTTTATACTGCAATAATGGGGAACGTATTCGGCTCCCTTTTCAAGGGTCTCTTCGGAAAGAAGGAGATGAGAATTCTTATGGTATGGTATCCGAAAGTAGTTATTAATATTCTCTAACCTTTGCTGTTCAATCATACATATTGGCACTGATTGTGGATGGTCCAAGCCGATATCCTGTGTTGGTGTCTCATAGTCCAGGCTTGCACACAAACGCTTGGAAACATCATACCTATCTGAGCTTTTTAGTCGTAGTTTTTGGGCTGCTGTGAGATTTTGGTTCTTCTCACAGTAACAGGAAATGTATATTCATTGATTTAACTATGACTCTCACTTGCAGGTAGGATTGGATGCCGCCGGTAAGACCACTATTCTTTATAAGGTAAGCAAGATTATAAGGGAATTTTCGCCATGAATATGACATATCTGGGAAGGAAGTCTTTATGTTATTGTATCAGACCCCTAGAATTTTATTTTTCTTTGCTTGTAGGTTCAAACGGCTTTAGCCAAATGCTTCTTATTGTTTTCTGGCGGGTTGACTGTCTCTTTCAATTCTACAACTTGCCTAACGACTTTAGCCAAATTCTTCTTATTGTTTTCTGGCGTGTCGACTTTCTCATTCCAATTCTACAACTTGCCTATCGCAGCTCAAATTGGGAGAAATTGTGACCACTATTCCCACAATCGGTATGTACGGTGCCCTTGGCAATGGTGGTTGTATTCCTGCGTGTATGTGAGTGTGTTTAATATAGTTTAATACTATCTGCAGACGGTACACATAAGCTGACGACGTTGCGCATATGCCCCTTCATTATTCTAGGTTTCAACGTTGAGACTGTCGAGTACAAAAACATCAGTTTTACTGTGTGGGATGTTGGAGGTCAGGACAAGATTCGTCCTCTTTGGAGACACTACTTCCAAAACACACAGGTATTGTTCATAGTAGAACAGCGTATGATTTTGATCGTTATTTTTTACATAGCAACTGGTGGATACATTATCCAAGTTAATTATTCCTATCCTGTCCTATGTTACGAAGTTCTCTAAGCAACGAATTCTGAATCTGATTTTCAGGGTTTGATCTTCGTAATTGATTCCAATGATCGTGATCGTGTAGGAGAGGCCCGCGAGGAGCTTCTGCGCATGTTGGCCGAGGTATGTGTTTTCTACTTGATTTGAGACGTGAGTTTATCAAGCGAATTTAATTTCGAAATCGCACATGGAATACGTTGTACAAGCTTTTACCGTGTCGAAATATGTCGGAACAAGGCTGACTTTCTGGAGAGTAGTACGTTAGCGACTTGTACTCTTTGGGTTGACTGTCTTATAGTAAGTATGCCAAGGAACTGCTGTCTACTGAAAGGTTACTGTTCGCTAATGTAACTACCGGCTGGTATATTAATTTCGTGCAGGATGAACTTCGTGACGCGGTTCTTCTAGTATTTGCTAATAAGCAAGATTTGCCCAACGCGATGAATGCTGCCGAAATCACCGATAAACTTGGTCTACACTCTTTACGTAATCGCAACTGGGTATGTGGTTTGATATATAGTGTGCAAATATCGAAGCGCCTCCATGTTGTAGTCTTTGAATGGTATTTACCCAGTAAACCTGCTGAATTTTGATGTTTCGGCAATGACAGCACTCGTAATCAAACTCTGACTTTAGAATGTCACTTGCTTACTACATCCATTATTGTTTTCTGTTGGGCTCTTTAGTACATTCAAGCTACGTGTGCGACGAGTGGTGACGGACTATACGAAGGACTCGACTGGCTTGCGCAGCAATTAAAGAACGTCACGTAAATTCTCAAATACTGGAGTCAGCTGCTTGAAATTGGTACACTCATGCGCAACGGAGTATAGTTGTGCCGAGGGTTTTCAAGTGGCTTTCACCCGTATGCTTTCAGTGAGTGGCTTGGTGCCGTTAATGACGCCTCGCACCTCGTAAACCAGATATTTAAAGTACATGTCAAATAAATAGGGTATCTGTAATTTTTTCTCTACTTGCAAGGTTCACGCATGAATAGTGTGAATCCAATGCTAGTTGTAACAAACTAATCTACACAGGAAGAATTGCTCAAATCATTTGTCCATTTGTGATAAGAGTACCTAGTTATAGTGATCCTGTTCGATTTTGCACGCGCTAAAAGCTGCTTGTGTGTATCCAGTATCATAGCCTTCTGAAAGGACAATTCTCTTACTAAAAATCAGTTTTTAAAACATCCTGCACAAACATATTTAGAATTCAGTTTTTACGTATAATTTCTCTAGGCCTTCTATTTTGTACTCTTAGAATACAGGCATATATGCAATTAGTATCCAGTAATACGTGCATATTTAGCATCGAAACTGTGTGTATAATGTAAATACTACGCACTTCTGGGAACGCCATAGCCTCCTAAAAAGAACAGGAGGATATGGTAATGCTTTCAAACAAATTCTTCGCATCTCTTGGGAGTACTTGAAGGATGTTGAGTGTACCACAGACAAGCTGTATGATATATGTATCAATACTTAATGTTTTATAGTTCATATTATTTACTTTATGGAAGTGGAAAACTGACTTTATATTTCATATTATTCACTTTATGGAGGGAAAACTGAAAACTGAAAACTCGGAGTGTGGACTGCGAACTGTGAAGTTTGATTGTTTGAACAATGGCGATTGGAGCAAGGCTAACCAATAAACCATCATAGCCATTGACGTTTCTGCGTTTCACGGTTTCAGACTTTCAAACGACAGAAACTAAATATTTAGAAACTGAAAGTTGTTTCAGAATTATTTTTGTTTCAAAAAATAAATAAAACTCGAACGGAAAATGAAAAATCCGAAAATGCCACAGCAGGGAATAATTTGGTTGGTCATTTCAGATATGCAGGAGAAGACCGAAACATCCAATGGGATGTGGCAGGTGTTGGGTTCTTTATTTTCCGTTCTGGTATGCAATCTAGCAATCATGCATAGCACAACTATGCAAGGGCGAAAGGTCTTGATGTAGATTCAGACACTTGTAGTAATCTGCGAGAGCACTTTGTGCATCTGAATGGATGCTTCCAGACATGAGACTTCTTTTGATGATCTGAATTGCCAATATTTTAAGGCCAACTTTATAGACTTGCACTTCATACTTCAGGCTTTCATAAAAGCTTATTACGAATATCGTAGCTATCGGAGAAAATGAACTTAATGCCAACCAGTCGAAATTATGAGCGCATCTCAATCCTCCATAGGGGCAGGTTTGGGTGGTATGTATCATCAGCAATAAAGGTTGCTTATTTCTACTAAACTTTATAATAGGTAGGCTAAATGTGGGGCATAGAGTTGGTGACTACATAGACGAGAATAAGAAAGAGACATCGATCGTTGCGGCATGAGCCTGCTTTAGTAAGCAATAAGAGACCATGAGATGGCTTCCAAGGAGATACCGGCCTGTCGCTCAGTTGTCGGCGTTGTAATATTACACTTTCCAATATTGTCTTACTCACAAACACCTATCAATTTTTTTTTGTACAGTGTTCTTTTAGTTCGATCAAGAGCGAGTAACAAACTGTACGCGGTGAAGCAGTCAAACCTGTCTAATCAGACAGAGGAGGATCGACTTCGTATTCTCTCCGAAGTTGACATCATTTGCAAATTGCATCATCCACACATCGCGAGATGTAAAGAAGCCCAGCTCCTTTTTGGCTCGCTCTGGCTGGTGCTGGAATATGCTCCTGGAGGTAACATTTTAACTGATTCGTCACAACTGCTCCAATTCAGCAATGTCCAAGCCGCAATCTTGATTCACATTAGATTTCATTTCTCTCACTTATACTAGGTGACTTGAAACATTTCCTACGCCAGAATGATGTTGCCCAATTTCCACTGTCAGAGTCGGTAAGTACGTTTCTTATTTCGCATGTGCAGTCATACACCGATTGCCGCAAGATTTTTGCTCTGATACTAACCAAATAACATAAATCTCCAGGCGCTTTTGCGATTTTCGATTCAACTCAGTAGCGCGCTGGCATACATACACAAGAAAGGATTTGTGCATCGAGGTATTAAATTGGTTTTGTTTGCAACTTATTTTTTCTTATGTACTTTCTTTCTTTTCCTAAAAAAAAACAACAGAAAACAAATGCCAGATGGCATGCGAGTTTTGTGTGTTGGGTTACTCAATATAAACTCGCATCACTTTCCTTCCCACACTTTTTGACAGATATCAAGAGTGCCAACAGTTTTTCAACTTATTTTTTCCTATGTACTTTCTTTCTTTTCCTAAAAAACAAACAAACAGAAAACAAATGCCAGATGGCATGCGAGTTTTGTGTGTTGGGTTACTCAATATAAACTCGCATCACTTTCCTTCCCCACACTTTTTGACAGATATCAAGAGTGCCAACATCTTGGTATTTGACAAACTGCGCTTAAAAATTGGCGATTTTGGGATGGCGAAACAACCAATGGACAGGAGCATGCTCAACACCTTGGTTGGCACGCCGGAATATCTCTCTCCTGAAATGTGCAGAGGCGAGCCTTATAATTCTAAAACCGATGTGTGGTCACTAGGTTGTGTGCTTTCCGAGATAGCGAATGGGAAGCCCCCATACAAAGGCACGAACTTATCCGCGGTTATGACCGAGATTTGTTCGGGCGATGCTCCTTATTGCAGAACCGAATACTCACTGTGGATCATCGGCCTTATCCGCAGTATGATGCATCCCTACCAAAGTATTCGTCCTGAAGCGGTGAGTATGGTTCTCTCACATTTCAGACTTTCCGTACACCTACACGTATGTATTCCAAATTAGCAGTTCACATCGACCCAACTTCATACTCTACAGATGGCAATTGAGGAATTGTTCCGTGCTGGTCAAAGTGGGGACCCCGAGGTGGTCAATCTACAATACGATGATGTGCATGTGACGGGTCCACCATCCACGCCGGAGCTGGACAGTCCGACTTATCGCCCTGCAGGTAAAACAAAAGTGCAGAAAGTGTCCCACATTCGCTCAAATGCAAGACTGAGCAGGCATTCGGATCTTTTTATTTGACAATGAATTGAACAACTGTTATGTAAATCCCATTGCAGCTCAAAACAAACTCAACAGATGTAACACCGCTAAATTTTTCTCTCTAGCCACCCGCGGTTCAGATCTTTCCGGATTTAGCACGGCGAAGAGCTCGCAAGATAGTCTTGCCCCCATTTATAGAAAATGTAAGTGACCGCTCGCTTCTTACCTCGCAAGATCTTAGCAATGTTGGATATCACTACACCAGGGTAGTACTGAATTATATTACTGACTTTTACGTTTTCCTTGTTGTTTCCAGCTAAATCGACCACAGCGATCACTTCAGGGGGAGGCGGTGAAATACAACAGGGAAAGAGCCACACTAGCATCGGTGCAAAGAAGGGGCATAGCATCAAGAAGAAAATACAGAAAACGTTGCGGCCTACTAAAGAGAACAACGCTAGCGGAAAGAAGAGGAATACGTCTCATGATGAGAACATCGTGGCAGATTACGAGAAGAATATTAACACTCTAGCGGACAATACACACAACGGGCACCAGTATGTTCATCAAACACACTCCGGCTCAGTGCACGTATCCGTGGGGAATGCTAGGTACAAAATTCCAAAAAGCACAGGCCAGTCAGCCCCCCAATACGCTTCAACAGTTGTGGGATCTACCGAGGACAACGAAATCTATGGTTTACTCTTTGGTGGCTTTGAGGGCGACCAGGGTTCAGAAATGACGGACGAATCCACATACACAAAGCTTAGAGTCAATTTAAAATCTGACTACAAACAGAAGAGGCAGGTAGGGAAACCCTCGACCACTTTATCTAATCGGGCGCACCTCCGTACTGGTCGTGATTATTCAACAAATCAAGCAGCTACTTTTGCACCACACAGTTCATCGACATCTGAATTCTATAACAACAACACCATCGATCATGATGAGTACATGAATGCGAGCACTCAGTCGGAAACGGTGAATGAGTTGCATAGTACGAAATCTGCACAACCATCCAGCAAACCCACTCTAAATGAAAACTGCTCACTCGCCCCCGAGGTTGACGCAAACTATCTGGTATGGAAGGATGTGAAAGATGGCCAGGCTGTACACGTGTCGAGATCGACGTCTTTCCCAGGCTCAAGATCTAATGAGAGCTTTTGTAAGCGTTCCAATACTGGTCATTCCATTAGACTCAATTTCGATCTGCGTGAGCCACACAGACGATCGTCGCATCGTGTGCGTGCTGATAGATTGTCTCAAGACGAGTTCAATCCTGTCCTCGAAAAGGAAACCACACCTTCACGCCTCCCGCCGCAGCATCACTCGGATATGGCAACCGCGCAGGTATCGGGTGCCACAAAAAACAATGGTGACGAGTCAACCACTTTGCCCACGCCAAAAGACAGCACGAACACCGCCTCGAGTCGCACCTCCCTTCGATCTGAGAGATCCTCAACACAGTCTAACCATACGAATGTGACCACGTTTACAGCGTTTCGGAAGACAATATCCGGAATGGAGAAACATGAAGACCACGACACTCCAGCCCCAACGTATGAGAACCTCACGCGAGTACGTGTTGTGCATCGAAGTGATCCGTTGCCGGCCCAAGAAAGAAAGGAAGACAACAATAATCACAAGGCTCAGGGAAAATTTCCACCTCGGTACGCTTCTCAAGAAGCATCTGCCAATCGAGAGAGTCGCGTTTATTCTAGGGTGAAGCACATAGAGGAAGAGGAGAGACGGTTTCAGACACAACTGCAAGCAGATAGAGCAGGAGAGCACCCAAATCAAGATAAGTCTACGAATCCGTTGTTGAGCGTTCGCAGACAGTCCGAATTTCAACAGTCTCTCGACAAAAACGGTGCTGGTGGCAGCGTAGAGCCCTCTACATACTTATCTTCCGACGAAAACTCAGACGAATACTACGATCCAGAAATTGAGCTCTGCGATCGATGTGGTGGGGATCACCTACCTCACCAATGCAGCTCTCGTATAGCAATGGAATCAAAGGGCAAATTTCTGGAACCTCGTTCGATTCGAGCCCACAAAGACAACCTACCGATAGAAAACACTACGAAAGAGGTACGGGAGGCCAGACGTCAAGCACCTCATTGTAGTATCGACACTCCGAGCTACACAGGTAACCTAGAAGCGAGGCGGAAGATAACAAAAGACACAAACAACTCCGATGATCTCGAGATGAAGGAGACCGACTCGACTAAATTTGAGTCACAGCAACATCTTCCTCGCCAGGAAACTACAGCACATCCTCCCCGGGGCCGCGTGCTTAAACCAAGATCCGCACGGATACCACACGGTAAGCATTCTGTGTCCGTAACTCAAGAGTATCCTAGTCAGGACGCCAATTATCCTCCTCCAAGTGCTCGCCCTAATTCACGCTCCGTCACGCGCAATCATGGAAGGCGAGTTAACAAAGCAAGTACAAAGAGAGAAGAGGAGCTTGATGGGCAACATATCCAACAGTCGCGTGTAAGCATCCGCAATTCTCAACAGCCACCGCAATGTGGTGACTCGCACGTAAAAACACGCAAGGATTCGTCAGAACATGGCAAGTATCTGGAATCTGAAGGGATCTCGCACTCAGATCACCATCAAGAAACTCAGTCAGCTATCAAGCGAGGTGAGGCTGCAAGCAGAGGAGCGGAGGAAGATCGACTCGAAGGTGTTATGGGTTCAATGGCCGGAGATCTCGTGCAATCCGATGCCCCACGACCGGCACGTTCGGAAAGAACTCGACGTCATAATTCTTCATATCAAAACAGACCCAAACATTCGGAGCACAGCTACAGTGGCCTAGATGCTATTCAGCCCGAATCACCAGAATTGTACAAATATATGTGTGATAGTATGGGAGAAGACAAGGTACTCAGCGCGATAGCTTTTCTGCGAGGCTTGCCGGGCTCAATCTTTGGCAACGACCCACTGACAAAAGCCGTTCTCAAGGTCAGTCTGGTTTGTATCATTTTCGCAAAGCATGCCATGAACTTTCTCACTTCATTTAACGCATCTTGGTATGTAATATTCAATACAGCTTATATTCTTCGTCACAGGTACTTGTTTCAATTATTGGGGAGGAGAACGAGTTTCTCGGTCCTTTGCTGTTAGAAATGATAGTTCCCGGAGTCCAGCATGGCTGAAGCTGCCTATGTGCTAACTTTTTTTCACCCTCAAATAATAGCCTTTGAACTAACATAAACTCGTATTCGGGCATACCAGATGTAAATAAGTTGAAAAGACCATTGTAGTTGCATTAAAGACTTGACCACATTATTTTATATAACTACTTGATTGGATAAGTTATTGAAAGTGCTAGGACACTCACCGTGTCCCTAGATTAGTTTGTTTCAAGCAGCAGGGAAGGCAAGTAGGGGGCGATCAAACACATACAATGCGAGTCAGAGTCAGTTGCTTCAAATTTAGTTCAAATGTCGAATTAGAACATTGATAGTATGGGCCACGATAACAACATAACAGGACACATACTGTGGCTCAGAGAAGTCAAGCCTTTCGGTACTGTGGAATATACAACAGTAGATAGTAATAAATATATAAAACGTAGCCGTTTCAGCTTTCCATTGAGCACGCCTGTAATATCACACCCTATCTACAATCTAGAGTCAATGTTCCGACGGAAAGAAGAAAGATTCAACACCCATCATACACAAGCTAGTGGAATACTTCGGGATATTTAATAAGGAAAAACCGCTCGCCCCTCCAGTATTTGTATTTTTTGGACGAGCATACGAAAATTTGGGCGCCGAACCAAACATAATAGAGAATGGGTAGTGGGAAACGGAAATGTTCAAGGTAGATATTTCCACCAATTTTACTGCTGGATTGGTGATACTATGCAGCTTTCTTTTCCTTGCCCTTGTCATTTGACCTTGATTGCGGCATCCTGTGCCTCAGGCCATCAGCACCGCCGGCAGTCCCATGAGCTGATTGGTCAGCGACCGCATCTTTGGGTGCACTGGCTTTGAAGAATTTAGAGGCTGTGACAATGGAATACAAAAAAATAATCAGTGATGAGGTATTGTATGGTATGAATATATGGACAAAAGGGTTAGATGATAGCTTCTTCAAAATGTCGGAGGCAACACACTCAGCGAGAAATTAATCGGTACTCGCGCGCGCTGGAATTCAATCAACAAATCGACGATCCATATTACCCTCTTAACGCACACAAATCGATAAGGTACTCACGTAGAGGTGGCGGATGCACGAATAGGTGGTGCATAGCAGCGTGCCTTTGAATGACTCGATCTATGTCGCTCTGTATAGCTCGGATTGCGCGGAAACGAGCCCTGAACCGTGCTTCTTCAGCAATGACGACAGTCCATATCTCTTCGAGTGACATATCTGGTGTGAGAGTTGCAAAAAGTAAATTGTAGGTTACAAATTGATTTGAATACATCGCAATACATCAACGAACCAAGCGATAATTCCAAGCATCTATCTAGCACCATCAGCAGTCGGATTAAATGTCACTTTTACATTTGCCCAAGAACTGGAACAAGTGCATATCGTGGCGACATCTTGGATGACCGCACTTACTCTCGCAATTGTATGATGGCTGCGGTTGGCTGAACATATGAGTGAGATCCGTCATTGAGGTCGGTGCGACTGGTGGTGCACCGTCGAATAATGGCACTTGCGCCACATTGAATACACCCGCAGGAGGTAACGAAGCGGGTAAAAGTTCTCTAGTCACACCTATTGATGAATAGGAAGAATTTACGCACGAATCTTGATAAGTAGTTCGGACTACTTGTGCATCACGACCAGTTAAAGTTGCACATGTGGCTCGGGAGTATCGGTCTCATGCGCCAATGTCGTACTAGGCAATACGGCGTAGGGTGTCCTTTCGTACCGTCAACATGACAACATGATGAACTTCACTTTCTTCCACATTATGTTCCAGCGAATAATTCGCAGTCATACACCATGCCCACTCATACCTCCATCAAAGTGACATAGTGAATGAACATATACTATATCAGAAGGCTCCGGATGAGGTTGCAGACCAAATTCAGCCATAACGGGCAATTCGAACGTAAAGGATTGAAAATAGATTGCGAACGCTACAGATACGCCACACGATTATGTGCGAACTATAACTTGACAGATCACGAAAGCTAAAATAGGAACAAACACAAGAATTGCAGCGGAAACGACCTTGAAGTGGAGTGGAGCCCATGGATGAACGATCATACGGCCCTTGATTGGTTTGCGGCGCTAAGTGGGGCACATCTTGAGGTTGGGCTGTGACGTGGGGAATTCCATTAAGCTGCACATGATGCGGAAGATTGAGTCGTATGCGCTCAGATTCCAGGACCGGGGATCGGCAGATGGGGCATATCTGCTGTCTTTGGAGCCACGACCTAAGCATTCCGTAATATATGAATTATGAGCAAGCTGTAAAAAAAGCGAAGTCGGGGTCAACGCGATTGTAAGGTACATTCTGACACATTAATGATTGAATGTTCCCAATTGTATCTAAACTTTCACTTGCAAAATATCACACCGTGAATACTACGATGTCGATGAGTGGACACGGCGCTCATACAACGCTTAAAAAAACATTTACAGAATAAATCTCCTGTAACCCAACCGTCCTAGGAAATGATTATTAAAGCACGCTGTGAATACGATTGGATGTGTCCCGATATAAATCGAAATTGGCCTACCGCAGACAGTGGATGTGGAATATGTGGCCACACGGCAGTCGCTTTGCCGTGTCCATAATTTCTCTGCAAATGACACAAGTGTGATCTGCAGCTTCTAGTTCTTGTTGAGTTGCTGCCGGGTATCTGGGATCGACAAAGATGCAAAACTTGTTAGTATTTATGGTTGTAAACCAGATCCCATGTGCGTCACCTTTCCATGCATTCCTCAGCTATAAAAGGAACCAGTCAATCGGCAAATCGCACATAAATTCAAGGTAGTGCGTACGACGCAGTTCAATAGTCGAATTTAGAATGCGTGCCACGAGATGTATTGGTGAATACCTTATGTTCATATTGTTAGTGGCCTCTCGGAAGCGGAGCATTTCAGCCAGTCGTTGTGTGAAAGACTTGGAAGAGATGTACAATCCACGGATGATGTGCAGAGGAAGTCCGTAGAAGCTCATGATCACCGAGAAGAAGCATGTGAATATCAACATGCGCACGAAGTCCATGCATAAGCCCAAATAGAACAAGTACACTTGCCTGCGATGGGTGGCGTACAAGCATGTGAGTTTTCCGGACAGTTTAAACGATAAAAAAAACCTAGCAGTCTTGTATCGCCCTTTTTTTCATCTGTGACTTGACTGCTTTCTGATCATTATAAGATTCTATCGAAAGATACGAAAATATGAAATTGTCGACATAAAATTTTAAGATACACTACAAATTTGTGAACGAAGTTGTTCATCTTATCAGCAGTTTTAAACTGCTAAGACGAAAGTTGAACAGAAGAGGACTAACACACCTGTCATGTGTTGAAGTGATATTGTAGCGCTCGCAAAGATTTAATGTATACTTAGCCATCGAATATAGCACCGAAGTCGTCAGCAATAGATATTCGAAGCCAAACATAAATTGCGCGCTCGGCCCATGTTCCAGCGAGGAATGTATAGCGTAAGCTATCATCCCGCAATCCAATACGGCCAGCAGCGATAAAACAGCGCAGATACGTATATGGTATAAGCGGCCCTGCACAATGGTTATCCAAGTGAATGATGAGTAAAAAACTTGATTTTTCTCTTCGGCATGCCTAGCGTTGAACAATGCCAGTTAAAAACACGAATAGATGAGTGCGGGTGACACGGCCGACACACACAGATAGGCACACATTTCAAACTCAAATTCAAACTCATCCATGGGTATGTCTTGATAAATACACCAGTTATACTGGAAAAATCCGAGGTAGACAGAAATAATCTAAAACAGGGACAAACACGACATGTATCAGAATGATATGTATCCCAAAGTCTCGAGATAGGGGGGGAAAAGGCTTGCAGGTGAGAAGTGGGTGAAAACAATGAGAAGATATAAATTACAGCCATGCGATGCACCCTTCACACAAAAAACCTATATACAAAGCGAGGCTCCTACTACTATTGTCCTTCGAGTTTTGGTGCAGGTATCAAGTTCAGATCTCGAATATTACTAACAACAAACCACGATACTAAAGACCAATCTCACAATATATACAGCTAAAATGATACAATACACCAGTTTTTGCACATTCGGACTTGTACAGAGATCAGAAGATGCGTGCAGGAACGGAAATAACTAATGGTAGCCGACGTTCAAACATAAATGCCCTTTGCGCATATTACCAAAATTACGACCTCAACGGTGTGTAAGTGGGCCTTTGTATTCACAAGTTGTATACATAACGCAATCGACATGTATTTATAACACAACAATAAAAACTTCAAATACTTGGAATATAATTTCCATCTATGCAAGGGGGGTTTTATATCTATATACTTTTTTTGCTCCCTTGCTAGTACAAACATACATTCCAACAATAAAGGTCTCCGTTGGTGCAAGGCTAAATGGTCTCCGTTGGTGCAATGCATGCAATGAATACAGAGTGCCAGAGACATATACACCTGCAAATTATAGAACCCAGCATATACAGCGAAACACAAACAACTAAAGGTGGAATCGGAGAAAGTAAAACGATTGTGTCAGCAGACATACAAGCCGACATGTTGAGTTCTTGGGACCCACGTGAAATACATACCGGATTTGGCACCTGCTCCATGTACAACAACCGTGTTGAGAGTAGCGCATGCGAAAGCTGGACAATGTGCAGGATGATTAGCATCGCCACAAACATAGGTGCAAACTCCTCTCGGAACACGGAGATGGCTAGGCAGGCCTCCGTGACTCCAAACCACGCCATCTCATACAGCATAGCAGCTTCCACGGGTCTTATAGAACCGAATAACATGCATGTGGTTATGTATGTACATACAATACCCACGACGAATGCTTGATTGCATAGCAGCATTACAGTTGCTGTGTGATTGATTAGCCGTACGGCAGTTGGAAAATATTGGTAGTCATGGTACGTGTGTGCGTTTGCTATCACTGCGACTGTTACCAGCGTGCTGCCTATACAATAGAGACGCATATTCCAAAGAGCGGATAGCATTTTTTAGGTGACTTGCTGGTTATCTGTGTATATATCTCAGGCTTCAGCTATAATATATTCTTATACTGTGTAGTGTGTTCATTTTATCGGATATATCGAAGGTGAAGTTCTGAAAGTAGTTGAATATACACTAAAGGTGCCGCCTAGAGAACTCGCACATTTTATCAGCCTAAGACCTTTCACTCTGTGGATGGATGATTATAAATGGTAGTCGTGTGTTGACTAGAAGATAGACCATCTGTGGTATATAACGAGCTTGAATGCGTGTGCAAACGACGAATGCGTTTAAATATGTATATTAGGAGTTTACAGGAGTTTACATATTTACTTCTTGTGGATCCGTAATCTACAAAAGATCGTAAAAAGTTGACATTTTGAGGTTGTTTCGATTGGCATGATGATGACACCCATTTCATTTACTCTCGCACCACCGGTCCGAATATTTTGGACATTATTTGTCCTCATTAGTTATAAATATCCAAAACTAAAATAAATTTCCAAAACGACCATAAGTGCAATAAAACAGCTGCCTTGAAAAATACACATTTTTGAATAGGAATCTTGGTCAAGTTCATACCACACACCACACCATAACTGTCTTACATCCCCTTATACTTATATACCGTGTAGGTGGCAGTACTGAAAAAGAGCTTTTCATAAGTTTGAAGTCATGCTACTGTCGTTCCTCCGTACGGCTCAGCGCAGCGCAGTCTCAAAACGGTATGAGTGGATATAAATTGTCACTCAGTACTGCAAGAAACGAGTGAAAATCTATATTCTTACACACATACTTGCAGAGAATATATGTATATGTATGTTTCAATTCAAGGTTACAAGTCTCTCCATATATATATATATATATATATATATATATATATATATATATATATATATATATATACTACTATA
>NW_014039648.1:0-14962 GCF_001186125.1 Sphaeroforma arctica JP610 | reverse complement strand
TTACTATATATACTACTATATAACATATATATATATATATATATATATATATATATATATATATATATATATATAATATATATATATATATATATATATATATATATATATATATATATTGTAGTATACTTGTATATACCTGTACTTTTCGCGTAGTATTTTGAACTCTACTTATGCTACTTTTCCTTTTATAGAGTATAAATGATTGAAATTAGATTATCTATTTTGTTTTCTCTTCATTCTTTGCCAGTTCAAGTAAGGCATCACAAGGGAACATTTATTGTTTATAATTCTGTGTTAAGTATTGATCAATTAGACTTTCAACATGTTAACATAGAGTACGATTACTTGTTTGTTCCGACCTTTATTTCGCTATTACTTGTTTGCCCCTATCAATTTTTTACACTCACAAGAATATTGGCTTGGCATAGTTAGCCATGTGTTACCAATGCTTAGTTACCTATATGTTATCAATTCGTCGAGTTGAGTTGCTATCTTCGGTTTTTATGTGCGTGTATTGTGTACAATGTGAGCTCGAAGTTTATACACACACTTGTCTGCTTGTTCCGCGATGCCATACGGACTATGTAAACATAATTTATGGGGTGCCCTGTGGTGCCGTAGCTGCTGTTCCCTGTCGGCAATTCAGTCGTGAAGCTGAATAGTTCGTGTTGTGAATTAAAAGACGGGGGAGTTGCCGGTTGCAAAATCTACAAGAAACTACATTATATTTCAGGTTTTGATACCATACCCACTGTCATTCCAACTTTGTCACCTTTAGAAGCTTGCCTGTGCTCACAACCGTTGCCAGCCGTAGCTATGTGCGTCTTGCCACTTCTGGCCGCTTACCTGGCGATAATTTGTTGAAGCTACCGAAGGCAATGATGCAGGAGACAGGGCATGCTATCCAAGATGACGGTGTCGAAGTTGAAGGTATTTGCATACAAATGACTTATCACCTTTTTTACCACCCGAGTTGGCCTGTATGGGAATGCTGTCGCTGTGCATGTTGTCTGTTTGATTGGATTCATACATTTGGATGCTTCTTTTGGATACATGGGGGTACTGCGTATATGCACTGTTTGTGTGAGAGTTTGCATTTATAAGGTACCTGTCGTGGGCGACTCGCTAAACGTTTGACGGCTCGACTATGGCTACTTACTGGGTGCCTTTCTTCTTGTACAGATTACCTTGATGGATTCGAAGTGGCCCAATACACCATGAATTTTGGACCTCAGCATCCAGCCGCGCACGGAGTGTTGCGCTTGGTTCTTGAGTTGGAAGGTGAACAAGTTCACAGGTAGGTTTGGCATTTGCACGGATCTTGAGTGTATGTCTCGACTTGGTCTGTGGCTGACACACGTGCCCACAGCAACGATCTGGTATTCGAAATCGAAATTTACTTAATTTACTATTAGTACTGAAATGCCAGTGATAATCGCAGCTAACATTTAAATTGTATTTTTTTCATTTCTCATGCAGAGCGGATCCGCATGTTGGACTTCTGCACAGAGGCACAGAGAAACTCATTGAGTACAAAACCTACACCCAGGCGCTTCCATACTTTGACCGATTGGACTACGTGTCTATGATGTGCAACGAACAAGCGTATGTTTCTTGCTTTTCTCACATTTGGATCAGCTACCGTGGAACATCAGTGTTTGACCTTTCCGAAGCGCCATAGCTATTCTGAGTATTTATAGGAGTCCTACGACGTTTATATGATTCCCGGATTGTGCATGTGCCACCCCGACTCAATCTACATTTTAATTGGGCTTGTACAGCTATTCCTTGGCCACAGAAAAGCTCTTGCACTTGGAGGTGCCCATTCGTGCCAAATACATTCGAACATTGTTCGGTGAATTCACTCGACTGTTGAATCACATCATGTCCGTGACTACACATGCTCTGGTAAGTTGTTCAACATTCTCAGTGACCTTAAAAGGTGCACTACTATCGATAGGAAGGCAGGGCTTTCGGCTTGTAGAATAAGAACGCTTTCTGAACACTTACATTAATCGGTATATATTCTTGTATCGTTCCATTCTGAAACTCACAAACACTCAATCACAGGACGTTGGAGCTCTGACACCTTTCCTCTGGCTGTTTGAAGAGAGAGAGAAAATGATGGAATTTTACGAACGCGTGAGCGGTGCGCGTCTCCACGCAGCATACGTACGGCCAGGAGGCGTGGCTTACGATCTACCCCACGGTATGTAGTGATCTCGGAATGAACTTTGTGAAGGTGGTGGCTCTCTTTAGCCCTGTAGTTGCTACGGTATCTATGTATCGAAATCTATTTAACACAAAATTGAAAGTTTTGTTCTGATTTCTCGTATCTTTATACTCTATGCTTATAGTTAATATGTGACTTATTTTACTTCGTACTAGGCATTCTCGAAGACATGCACCAGTTCATCAACAACTTCAGTGTCCGTATTGATGAGGTCGAAGATCTACTCACCGGCAATCGTATCTGGAAGCAGCGTTTGGTAGACATTGCTGTTGTGGACTCCGAGAGAGCACTGAACTATGGTTTCTCGGGCCCTATGCTTCGTAAGTGATTTTGAAATCGTTGTTGAATTAATGTTCAAAATCGTCTTATTTATTTCCATGGGGTATCAGTCCATGTGCTTGTCTTTTGCCCCTTTGCGCTTCGTTCAGAATTAGTACAGTGTTCGCATTTATGAAATTGAGTTCACCACCATTCAAGTTGCCTTTTGGAGATGAGATCAATCCCAGGTCAACTTCTCATTTAGTATCGCCGTCTAGAGAGTTTGTGTATCCGATTGCTAATCTGTGACATATCATGTTTGCAAATCGACCATAGGGAATTTATTTCCCTGGGTACTCATTTGTTTACCTTTTTTCCGTAACTCATTCGCTAGGTGGTTCTGGAATCGCGTGGGACATACGAAAGACTCAGCCATACGATGCCTATGATAAGGTCGAATTCGACATCCCAGTGGGTGTAAACGGTGATTGTTACGATCGTTATCTTTGCCGGGTTGAAGAAATGCGCCAATCTATCCGCATCATTCAGCAATGTATCAATCAAATGCCCGAGGTGTGTGTAGTAATAAGTGTCTCTGCATGTTGTGTGCAGCAATAAGCGTCTCTGTATCATGCATACATTGTTATTTTTTTGATATCTTCTTGGTGTCAAAGGCTATCTCGACAAATATCCCTTTACCACCTCGCAACTAAGAGCAATGATTTTGAAACAATATACATTGGTAACGGTGATATGGTCAATATCATATTATGCCATGGTTCTACTAGTCATCTGATAATTTAATGTAAAAAATATGATATGGATCTTGCCAATTATGTGCATTAGGGTGAGATCAAGGTTGATGATGCTAAGATCTGTCCACCTAAGCGTGCGGATATGAAGCAAAGCATGGAGTCTTTGATTCATCATTTCAAGCTCTTTACCGAGGGCTACAGTGTACCCGCTGGGGCTACATACGTTGGCGTTGAGGCGCCGAAGGTACGAATTTGCCTTTTTCTTGTGGCATGTTTTAAACTCGTTCTACTGACTATCTATTATACACGATACTCCTGTCACTTCTCACCGTTCGCCTGCATGATAATCTATTTTCTGTTGAACTTTGTGAGCGCAGCATCTGCTGATAACATTGTTTTTTGTTTCATTTTATCACTTTACTAGGGAGAATTCGGCACGTACCTCGTCTCTGACGGCTCAAGTAAGCCTTATCGCTGCAAGATTAAGGCACCTGGATTCGTTCATCTGTCCTCTCTGGACATGATGGTTGCGGACCATATGATGGCAGACGTGGTTGCTGTAATAGGAACGCAAGATGTGGTGTTCGGGGAAATCGATCGCTAAATTCAACCAAGATGAGCTTTTTGTTACAAATTCTCTTTGTGTACTTCGGGTGTAGAGTACGAATTTCTTTACAGTAGCAGTTGCGAAGAAATAAAAAAATTCGATATTTGCTCATATCTTCTATTATATTTCATGTCATGTGGAGCCGCAAATGGCTAATCGTTCTATAAAAGGCCCAAGTATAACTTTGGCTTATTGTGTAGCTCTCCTGAAGTTCTGGCGGGTCAAAGAAACAACCACGAAGAAATATAGACCCTGAATCGTTCTTGAGACTGTGCGCAATATTTATCTCAATTTCGTGAGCTTTTATAATCAAAAGCAGATAATCTATTCTAAGGTTTTTATTCACAAAAACTAATCATTCTATATGCGTATTTACTGTAGCATGTACTACTTCTACGTTTCCTAATTTTCGCAACGATCACAGTCGCGAACTCTTAATCTCGAGCTTGGTTTCAAACTGCTTGAAACGCGGTCATATCAAACAGAGATTCAGTGCTTGGACGCACATCCACTGCACCCGCAGGTGTTGTTTCTCCTGCTGGTGTTGTGCCCACTGTAGATGGCGAACCCTCTACTGCTTTCTTCGTCTTCGTCTTCTTCGATTTCGACTTCTTTAGTCGTAATTTGTTTTCGCCGTTGTCAGCTGCTTTCCCACCCGCCTGCATGGCCGGCATTGGCTTCATAATGACTACCGGAGGAAGATTGTTGTTGTTGAATTTATCATCTGCCAGCGGTTCGTTTGCCTCAATAGTATATTGTAGCTCTTGATTCATGTGAGTATTGTGTTGCATCAAATGCCCGTTATAACTGCGATTTGATCGGCTGCGACTGTATTGCAGACTGCCATACCCAGAGTCCTGGTTCGAAACTGAACCCACACTCTTCCGTCTGCTAGCAGGTGGACTGTGTGGCTTATTTCCGTGATGTCCTCTCATTTGAGAGGCGTCTGGTTGGTGCAGGTACTCTTCCTCCACAATGAAAGACTGTGCAGAAATCTCGGCACTTGACTTGCGGCGAGAAGGAAAACTGCCGTCTGACGAGACACCGTTAGATGAAGGGGGGCCTTGTGAAAGCGCTTTTGTAGTGCCCTGTGGACCACCGCCATTCCTGGAGCGCAACGCACTAAGGTCGCCATATGCAGGTTGTTGATCGTTGTACCGATACGCCCCAGCGCCGTCACCAACACCACCGCCCGTGCTGAGCACACTGATATCCCTGTTGAGCTGCTGGATTTTGAGGAGACGCTTCCGCCTCTCCAGTTCTTGGATATGATAGTTCAACTGTTCAGCCGACTTAGCGTTTAATGATTGAGCCCCCGTGTCGAAGGTGAATGCCTTTGGGCCGGAACCAGAATATGGATCTGCTGTTCTGGGCTGTATGCACGATATGATCAACAGATAATTAGGATGATTGACATCGATGTTATTTCAATTTACTATGTTGTGGCAATGTAGCAAGATCGAGCTTATGTACTTACCGCTTGAAGTATGTTGCCCACTGTTCCGTCATCATTCATCACACCGACAGCCTCCATTACCATCTGATCAGCTCCGTCTATCCCGGGACAAGACTTCAGTCTAAATAACGTTTGACTCGCGGCGTTCATATTGTCCTAATGACGGTTAGAAAATTAGAAAAAACGATGGATTTACATATGAAAATATGAATGCGTAATTCAAAATATTTTAACAATTGCAATTATGCTTTAAGATAATTTTAATGCAAATAACCTTCCAATAATCTACATGGATGCTAATACTACATACCTTGGACATAACTCCGAAGACTGAATTCGCTTGCGAGAGTTGGGTCACTATGATAGGCTGCTTCCGTTGAGCCTTCTTTTTGCGATTGCGTCTCATTACCCAATACATTATTAGACAGGCGATCAGGCCGATAAGAACCAGTACGCCCACCACCACGCCAATAATGATACCTGCCACAGCGTAAAAAAACATAGTTAGTTTGTGAGATGATAAAGATTAAGATGTCGATACGAAAGCGATATTGGACCTGATCGTGACAATTTAATTACAATCTAAGCGAAATATATATCAAATTTCATAGTTTGCATAGTGTGGCATAAAACAAGAGTGCTAGACCTACCCATAGAGACTGAGGTACTCTGTTCCTGGGACACATTGGTCGCTTCTGTGGTAGTATTGGTCGTGGCTGTCGTGTTAGCGACAATGTCAGCTGCTGTTGCCGTTTCAGCATACGTATCCGTCGTGGCCTTCTTCACGGAGATTGCTTTCTGCAGCCGGCCCACACTGGATGAGCCCTGCACATTGGTGATTTGTCTTCGTCTGACGATTGAGATATGAGAAATATGAGGACCCACGCTGTCCGTGCTTTATGCTTTTCAGACGCTGAATTAATCCCTTCAATACATGATATCATTTTGTACAAGTTTGATTTGGCACTGCACGCCAGTAAATAGAAACTATACCTTCGCTGTGCTGCTCCCGCACTGTATTCGCACAAGAAGTTAAATTCGAGTAACACCACGGTTGGGTCGTACAATGCCCCGCAGGTGACTGCGGGTGCCAGATCTATGTCAACAACGCCCTACATGTGGTGATAATATACTTGGACTTATTATCGTATTCGTCGAAGCATTATCACAGACGTTAGAGGTGAGTAGTGATGCAGATTATTGATGCATAAAAGTTTGATATGTCAACCCAAAACACAATACCTCCATGCCAGAACCAAGCAACTTAAGGCGTCCATGTTCACTGACACTTTGTCTCTCCTGGCAACCTCCCACCGATGAGAAGATAGAGTTGAGACTCAGCTGTGTCAGCTGAAGCTTGTTGAGGCTTTCTATCTTTACATCGTATTGTACATGATTCCCTGGTGTATGCTCCAAAATGATATTTGGCCGCGCTGATGGAGACATTAAATCAGAAGAATCAACAAAGCAAGTAGGATGCTATAATTTAGTAAGCCATGATTATGCTACGGATAAAAAGATTGAATCATATAGTTGTGATGATTACTAAAAATGTAAAATTTGCTTTCAACAACTATCATCCTTCTGTTCATCAGACTACCAACTACCAAGCGAAATGAATCTGCGTAGACTGACTACATTTTGCGCACATACCTCCTTTGACATCCATTATTATTTCGAAGGCCTTTCCAACTACCGTGGAATCTACAGAGCAAACATCGTATCCATCAATATTGATCTAAATTATACAGGAGGCAGTAGGACGATTAGTACAAATTCTTTCGTATCGCATAGCCAAACAGAAGCGAACGAGCAGATAGAGCAAAAGTAGCATTCTCATTGTTTGGAGTTAACTAATTACCTGAATCTCAACCGTGGTCGGAGAGCATCCCTCGGCTTCGGCGCTGCCACTTCGACAGACCAGTGGCACTCGCTCGATCTTCATTTCGCCATCCAAGAAGCAGGCTCCATTGTGGTCTATACGCACAGCCAATCTTTGCACGCATGGTGAACCTGCGACACATCCGCTACTTGAACCAATCTGCAGAGGCTATAAAATACAAAGTAAATACATGCGTGAGGATGCAAATATATCAAAAAACAACACGTTATCACAATGATGATTGCTACCGCTTCGATTTATTCATGGCTGATGGGTTGCCTACCTGAATTTTCGCTGATCGTTCACTTCTTCCGTTGATGAATTTAGGTTGCACACTGGCCTCGGAATTAAACGAATACATTCCACTAGTCTTCGAGCTTAGAACAATCGTCGAATACCCTTGTCTGCCGCCTCCAACCTCGACTTCTTCTGTGAGAAGCTACGGATATATCAAAAGTAGATATTTAGTATAAGTACACCTCGAACTTCCCGCTTTGCGTTCAATATCGTAAACAAATTTTCTTGGATCAGATACACACACAAAGCTAGAAATGCACAAATCGATAGAAATCATACCTTAATTACGGGTGTGTTCAGTGATGTTTGCTCAATTGCATTCTCTGGACCTGCTCTAATTCCCACCTATCAATGAAGCCAGATGCATGACGTATTTTGAGCGTGCATGGTCATGTTATTCAGCTATTGTGCTTCAACAATGGAAACAACTGGGACGTTATAAGGTTTCAAACAGACAATATATTTAGCCGCAATCAGGGCAACAATTCACTTTGGTGTTCAACAATGGAGATACATACCATGAACTGTGTCGTTGTTTCATAGTTTTGTCCATTATCTGCTATTGCCGTGGCAGTAACTGTGATGGTTGTATCATTTTCAGGCAGTGCTGCGATAGTTGACCAGGGTATGGATATCCTGATACGCGAACCATCTTGTGCTACATTAACTGATGTATCCTTCAAAGCGCAACATAGAATGTCAAGTGGAGTCAGAGCATTGAAAAACAAATCCTGAAAGTCGGACTCCGATGATAACACAGACCACCTTTGCAATAGCCTTCATCATGCCCAGTTGGACAAGAATAGCTCGTCGCTATACTCCCGCAACGCACACTGATGTCCATCCGTCTCGACGTATGTTTAAAATCTTGTCGATGTAATCTTCCGAGCTGAAATATATTGAATTACCGGTTAAGTCATACATACCGTTTCCACAATTTGATGCGTCTCTCCACCGTACGTGATCGCAACACGTTCCATAGAAACTATGCTTATCTCTGATCCGGAGTTTAGTACTATAGTTATAAGCGCAGTCTGTTTGTTGGAAGAATGACATATGGCTCAATTTATAATTTGTAAATAAACATAGATAACATTAAGTAATGAAGAACAGAAGAAGTAACATAATTTAGATTAGTTGCTTGAGTTATCAGGTGACGAGCTTAAAATATTGGAAACTTGTACATACATCATCGGCATTTAGAGTGCCCAGCAGAGGTGCATCAAGGTCAACTGTAGTCATATACTTTGAAATTTCTGTCGCCGTCCCCGTTGACGGTCGAGTGGCGAGCTCTAGTGATTTGGGTGAAATTTGCGTTCCCACACACATGTAGGGTGAGCCCAGCATCAACTGCGGGCGGAGAGAAGGAAATCCGTCAGGGCTTGGATCTGATTTATACACCATGCTTGCACACATAAATAAATATTCAATTAGTCTCATATGCACATACCGATGTTGCTGGAGCGTTAATTGGGCCAGGGCAATTCTCCTCTTCTGGTTTACAATCGTATGTATACCCCTGCAGTGTATACTGTCCGTCGATCGCGCATCTAATTGGTGTACAAATAGAATACCCGTGATATCAATAAGTCTTTGGGGTATTGTATGTGGGTTAGAACTCAGAACGGAACCACTGACGACACGATGAGTAATAACTTACAATCCATTATGGTATATGTTGAACTGAACAGTCTGCTCGCACACGTCGCCTGATTTGACCGTGCAATCAGTGGTCGTGATGTCGTTTACAGTGGGAACATAATGACTCTCTCCACGCGTCTGAAGTGTGATATTCTGCCATTGCAAAACAAAATTGATAAAATGTTATTTAACGTTGCAATGCAGTCAAAACATATCTTATTAGAAACGTTGAAGCCGATAACATACTACTGCGATATACTATTTACTTACTGTGAGCGAGATTTGGAGAGGGTGATTCACCACACTCCTCAGAATGACTTTCGTGAAACCTCTCATGACTAATGCCTCACCGTTCCGTAAGAATCCAGTGTCTCCTATAACAGAAGAGGTAAAGAAGAAAAAACAGAATCAGCTCAGCATTTTACAATGCATGGCAGTCCATGACATGTGAACTCCAAAAAACTATCATATTGTTTAATTCGACACAGTTACGACTTGCACATACCGTATTCTACGCGATCTAAAGTGAGTGTCGGCTGTGATTCAAAGGCGCCATTTATACGGCTCACTACGGGTGTATCGAAGTTACTCTCGACAAATCTCGCCGTCTTCAGTTCAATATTATGGACATAGCGGATGATGGGTTGTCCGGATAGAGTGCTATCGGTTGACAATAGAATAGGTTAGAACTTATTGAGAACGTAGTAAAGAGGGGTATCAGTGACAGTAAAAGTGGAATGTTACGAAATTTAAGTCGAGCATAAGAGTAAAACTCGTTCCTCGCGTACCTTTGGGTCCCTGTACGAATAGCGTACGCAAGCTGTCCTTCGTATACGAGCGCTGCACCATTACTACTGACCTTTTGATTGAAAGTTGGTAGTATGCACCGTTCGAAATTTGCGCTAACTTTAGCTCGCCATCGACAGTTTTCTACAGGCATCTGTACAATTACGACGGATAATCAGCCAAACACTTCCGAAGAACCTATATATTATCACATCACTGCAAGCACATGTTTGACAAATCACCGCAAGCTAAGAAGTCATAATAGATCGTACATACCCCTACCACTGAGATATCAGCATTCAGTTTTTCAGTAGGTAGCGCGGAAACCACACAATCACCCAGGGAAAACTCCACGAACCGGTAGCCGCGGAAAGGTGGGTGATTTACAATGAACTCATAGTTATCTCCTATGAGTTAGATGGACAAGGGAATGTAATTCCGTCAAACTGTACTCCGATCGATACAGTAAGAAAATTAAGAAAATACACACTCACCCCAATCCCAACCCTTTCATTTGAACATCGGTCTTACCTATTTGCTTCGTAGATTCTACCACCAGCATATCCACAGATGTAACTGCCAATGATGAACCAATTGTACAGCCACCTATACCGATAGTTTGGAAGTTACATTAAATCAAAGTTTAGTATCAAAACGTCTCATATCGTAAATGAAGATTTGGTAAGGTTTGCTTAAGCCCAGAATATGTATAAAATATGCGCTTGACAATATCAAACCAAACTTCAAATTCGAACTCGAAATTATTAGGTAGGATGAAGCCTACCAAAAGCAGTAGGCAAGCAGTCCTGTTCGCCCACATTGCCTGTATTTGTTTCACATAAACAAACATCATTCGGAAATATTGCACCCCCATCCTCGTATCCGCATGTCAGCTCGTTGCTCTGTGTACAGCGTGATTGTACATGTAGACTTTAGAAAATATCGAAGAAGAAGCGCACATAAATAGTCTACTGTACATGTTCTGCTGTCCACTGTACAGATAAATACACTATATAAAAAACCCATCATCAAGAGCTAGCAAGGGCCAGTCAAATGGCTTGAATGAGACCATGATAGATTGCGGGCTACAAACTTACCTCAGTTGCTTGTCCGTTGATTTGAATTCGTGTGCATTGAGCCATCATGAAAAATATGAGTTGAAACAAACCTCGTTTTTCTCTTGTTCCCGCCATCGTGTCGCTCTCAATATAATACCAATGTGATCACTCTTTATGTTCTTGGAGTTGTCTAAGTAGCTATAATGTGGTCAGTATACTTGCATGACAGATTTGATCTAAAATTACTTTTGAGAACTGTGATTTCACTGATTTGTGAGAAATGCGATTTGTGAGGTATGCCTGTGCACGCTCGTTGCTTGAAATAGCTATATTGTCGACAAAAACACAATCAGCAACTCAAGAACTTTCCATTTACAATATTGTTAGCTATGTAATGTTGTGTGCCACACTGCCACTCTCTAGAGAGCACACTGCCCAGTGCGCCCACTGCTTTTTGTCTTTTAAAAAGTTTACATATATAAAAAGTAAAAAGTTGCATACCTTTTTTTTTTAAATCACAGAAGACGATCGGTGTGCTTTTTCTTGCTCTTTCATCAAGGTTGATTGAAGAAGGCGTACATGTAAAAAACATAACCTTGTTGAGGCTTGAGCCTTCTCTTCTTGTATTTTTAAAATTTAGAAGAAGGCTATTCATATGTAGAAAATATCTTTCTTGTTTCTTCCAACAAAATTATATTTTTGAAAAATGGAGTCAGTATTTCTATTTACTCTCTGTAGAGAAGAAAAATAGAAATAGAACTAAAATATAGAGGGGAACGTCCGACGCACACAAACCAGTGAAATCACACAATACAAATATACAATCAATTTATTGAGATCAGGGCGTACCACTTTTATTTATTTCGTCTACCTCTTGTTTTGTCCACTTAATTTGTACTATGACTCAAAACTTATTTTCATTAGCACCATATGTACCAGAATATATATATATATATAAAGAAAGAAAAATGTATGGTACAGTCGGATGTATTCACATCACTTCAAACCAGTAACCGTACATAGCCTTCTAAAAATATATTCAACCCCGGACTTTGACAAAGCATAGAACTCGAAGACGTAAGTATGTAGTGAGTCTAGTTAGTCTACACTCTACTGTATACTAAATACTTGAAATAGTGCCCCTATCGAGGAGTTTTAGATACATAGCGGAAACGGCTTGTACTAGTAGTTGCCGTTGTATTGACTCTTGAAAATCACCCGGACACCTTTTTGAAAAATATGTATGGCTCTAGCTCCACGTCTCCACCAAACCCAAAAAAAGAAACTCAAAAATTGTACCGTTTGAATTTGCCATTATATGCCCTATTTAGGTCGATATCAGTCACTTTTAGGATCGATTATGGCATTTTATACCCCGAAATGCCTGACAATTATCCAAGAGTTCCCAATGACATGTAATATGAGAAATTGTGTGCATACTTGTATCTGGTAGTTTCTGTTGTGATAGTCATGTCGAACAGGTCAAGGAACTTGAGTGGTGGCCGGGTGAAGAGACACAACTTAGGAGACAGACAACCGAACAAGTTTACTGCAATTATACAAAATGAAGAATTTGAACCTGATGATATAGAGTTGATTAGTGATGAGGATAGTGCTTCTGATAGGGAAGAAACTATCGTGAATATCTTACTAGATGACTAGATGAAGTTTTTGAACGAACGATGGGAGGCTGTCTATACAGGTGCGTAAGCAAGGATAGACAGAAGAAAAGGGATTGAAAGCAAAGAAGATCTGATTAGGAACCGATGTTATATTCATGAAGTCTTCCTCCAGTATGAACCCAAAGGTAGTAAACCCTAAACCCTGAACCTTAATACCCTATGTGAGGTCAGTGTTCCCTCTGTGTGAAACCCACGACATGAATCTGTTCAGACTTTGCAGTCATATCCTCAGAAAGTGCCTTCTCTGCGTATGTTTCTTTTAGAAGGATATGTATATGTTTCTTTTAGCTCTGTTGATACTCGTTGAAGCGTTTTCTTTAGACTATTCAATGTTCTGGCCGCCGATTGTCAACAATCAAAATATTGGCCACCACATGCCCAAGGGCTGTCGTGGTCGGATTTTGGCCTCTTCAAAATGGCCGTTTTTTTTTTCACGGCAATGGCGGAATGCCGGAATGGCCCTTTTCACAATCCTAATCACTGGATATTTTATTTTTTTTTAAATTACAACTTTTTGACAGAAAATTATAACAAAGTAAAGGGCCAAGTAGGGTGATCAGACTGCACCAGTCACCACTCTTGAAGAAGGCCTTGCACTTGGAGTGATTCAGTAAAACAATTACTCATTATAACTGCTCCTTTAGAATATTAAGGTATGCAAGGAACTTGGACCTCTCTCTAGAGAGGGCAAACGAGGTTAAGTAGGACTTGGTTATTGTCAGTTTTTTAAAATTGTACTAACCTAATAGTAAATAAGGGCTATGAGCGTTTGTTTCTATACGGCACCCGTGACTATAAAATTAATAACCATCCGGTCCATTCGAAAAGGTAGGGTCGATATTTATGGGCCCACGTAAGGCGACCTTGGCCCAAGTACTGAATATTAGGCGTGTACAATATCTATACCGATACAACAGTCAAGTATCAGTTTTCGGTACATAATCTCCACCTATCACCTGAAATAGAATACAACGCCTCAGACTAGAGAGAGTCAATGTTCTGTTAAACTAGTGAGCGTGAATTCGTGGATCCGTACTTCTAAATATTATAAAAAAATATCATTTCATACATAGCCTTCTAAATTATATAAGAGAAGGCTATGTACGATCGGTTGGTTTGCACAATTGCACTGTAGTTCAACAATGTTGAATTTTGTTTTGTCTCGTTCTGTTGTAAAAATTTCAGGTCTGTCCAAGGGATTTTGTCCTTTTCTGTGATTTGAATTTCATTAAACGCATTTTTTTCTTCGAATATGAATTCAAAACAAAATCACTTAGTTCATATAAGAATACAAGGGCTCAGGCCTTAATATTTCTATAGCCACGGGTGCCATATAGACACAATCAACCAAAAGTATGTGGACTTAAAACTTGAAACTTTAAAGTTTATTATGTAGTCAAGAAGTTTATTTACTTTTTATTTTTTTTGTTTCTATATAATTTGTAGTTGTTGTTTTGTTGGTTTTGAAAAAAACCTATTTCAAAAAACTATTTATAAAAAAAGACAAAAACAGAGAACAGAAATAAATATTTTACACGGGAATCCGAAATTACGAATATGACACTAAATATGTATATTTAAAAATACCTCCATGATGAGTACCTTGACTTTTGGTGTATGTTAAATATCTATCATAATTTCTAAAGAATATATTATGTGTATGGCCTTCTAAATTCAAAATTAAGCATATTTACTTCTTTTTTGTGTGTGTTTTTTAGTTTTAAAAATCATTTTTTTTAAATGACAAAAACAAGTATGTAAGAGTATTTACATATGTACTATGTAGTGCGCTTACTGCTTAGGCCTTTGAAGGTACCAGAATTGGTTACTCCGACTCTCCGAGATCAGGTAAACTGCTCTACTCTTGTGCAGTGAAATACCTTCTTTCACTATTGCAAAGTTCAATACACAAGAAGAACATAGCCTTCTAAAATAGACGGCTGTGACAAGAAGTTGTTAAATCACCAGCTTGCCAAGTCCAAACTCTCAACCAAACTAAGAAGACTCCCTCTGATATGCGTCCCGCTCTCCCCCCCGCAAATTAAGCGCCACGCTCTCGCTCTCCTCCAAGTTAAGCGCCCCCTCTCGCCTCCCGCAAATTAAGCGCCCCTCTCTCGCCCCCCTCCAATTATGCGCTGTGACTGAAATCAATTCTACCTAAATTTAATGACTAAATATATTTTACATATCATATTAAAACCAATTTGGCGGTCGGGAGATAATGTGTATGAATGTGTGCACGAGCTTCGAGTCTGCAATTTTGTTTTGTTTTTTCGTTTACATATTAGATATCTTTTATATAAC
>NW_014039649.1:30552-32145 GCF_001186125.1 Sphaeroforma arctica JP610 | reverse complement strand
CAGCTACTACCCCCAAAAGGCACACCACGGTCATGTATCGTTCGCGAACAGGTTCTACGACAAGTGGGACCAGTCCTTGGAGCTTCTCGCTCCACCAGAGACAATGCTGGGCCAGATACTCGAGCAACTCGACCGACGACTACGCCGAGCAGTCCTCATAATTCCAATTTGGCGATCCGAATGCCCCTCTGTATTGCAATGTAAGAAGTGTCTTAGCGAAATGGAGAGAGAACGGAGCATCCCAGGAGCTTCTGCAGGCATAGTCTGATCCCTCCGGACGACACGACATGGCAACGAGCAGTACAGGGGTATATCTCCCTGTGGAACCAAGGAAACCCCCCTACCACACCCGACAAGCCTCGTATTTCTGCCACATGGCTTGCTCAGGTCTTGGATGCAACAGGACTTCCGGCGAACTGGCGCGCTCTCATCGCAGTCTTATGGCTCTCCGGGGCCAGAAGAGATACAAACCGAACGTTCGCATGCGATTCCTTTACGTTTGTTCCAGCATCGCACACACTCCTTATCGATCTCAAGAAGAAGAAACGATGAGAACGCTCTCAGGTGGCCAAGCTCATCACCCGACCCCTCGATCGCGTTACGTATGCCTTTTTAGAACGCCATCTACCCGATGCATTCCGTTCATCTGACAGCCTACAGGCGCCTGCGACCGCTCTAAATAACCTCACTGATGAAGTAGGTATAATTACCATACGTCAGTACTTCATAAGAGCTGGACTTGCTGTCGACACAGCCGATAAACATATCCAGTTGCACGCGTTTCGTCGCGGCTTCTCACAGAGTGCATTCAGTATGAGGGTGCCGGACGATATCATCGCCGGCATCATGAGCATCGATATAAAATCGCTGGAGAGCTATCGCTCGGTCACTACCGCTTCCGACGCTGACCGCAGATTCAACAGTTGTTTGTTAAGAGAGCCCCCTACGTAATTCGGTGTGGACTTTTCAAGTAGTTGTAGAAACAAATACTATTCTGGAATGTTTGCATTCTAATAGTATTATGGAACAGAGAGTAGCACCAGTAAAGTCATCCACTAATTGTGCGTTACTGTTAAATAATTTAACTATTTAACAGTAACCCACATATTTGTGGTAAGACATTACGGTCCTACTCTACGTTCTTTTCATACTCCTACTTACAATAGGAGTATAAAAGGACGATGAAGTGGAGACACTTCCTCATCCATATTTCCTTCTACTTACCCACCCGCTCCACCTTTTTCATCCATAATACCTTAGATATCACCGAATAGCGATAGGATGTAGTTAGGGAACATACACCAACTAAGCACCCAAGTACACATATCACTTGCGCACAAATAGTTCATGTATATCTATATGTAATTTATGTAAGTCTCTATATATTATCAAGTCCATGCCTTTGCTGTGAAAAATGAGTATACAAGAGAATAGTTAGTATCGTTAAAAATCTTGCACAGACGTAGCTAATTCAAGACTATATCACTCAATCCAGACATCCCGGATCCGACTCCGATAAGTAAGTCTTAGTAAACTACACGCAGGAATGTAAATATTTATGAGAGCCAAAATAAACTAATATAAAACAAATAC
>NW_014039649.1:23352-29706 GCF_001186125.1 Sphaeroforma arctica JP610 | reverse complement strand
TAAATACAATACAATACAATACAATACAATACAATACAATACAATACAATACAATACAATACAATACAATACAATACAATACAATACAATACAATACAATACAATACAATACAATACAATACAATACAATACAATACAATACAATACAATACAATACAATACAATACAATACAATACAATACAATACAATACAATACAATACAATACAATACAATACGCATTGCATTGCATTGTATTTTTTGAATTGGTTTTGATAATTCAGCGTTTATTGAAAGCACCAAGATGGGTTCTGTTCCATTGCCAATATAATAAGTCAATTTATGGCCCGTTTTAACCAGTCGAAATCGCTTATTTGCTGAACATTCATTGTGCTCGTGTGCGTCCTCGTCTATGAGTATAAAATACCACTTTATAAATGCTAACATACAAAAAAAATTCTGCTGCCATATTATTTCGAGAGCGGCTTTTAAGTATATACAATTTAGAAGGACATGGTCAAGGTATTTTATAATGTATCTATACCCTCTGTAGCTTATCTACCCCCTATGTATCTCCCCTATGTGAGCTTCGTCGGAATTATGAAATACGTTCAGATCGCGATAGACTACGTGCCGTTTGTCCCGCTCAATCACACCATGTGAATTAATTTTATATCCTACAAACCAAAAAGAACCCTATACAGAAAAATCAAAGAAAGTTTACAAGGGTATTCACGTCTCACCTGAAAGCGTTATTTTGCTTTAACAGTCCCTACTCTTTTATCACGATGAACAATTTGCCCGTAGCGTGTTTTTCCTTTAACGATTTCAGCCCCAAAGGATGTCCCAGACGTGATTTATTTATACAACAATAGATATAGTATAGGTGTAGTTGTACAGGTAAATTTAGTATACAGGAATGATGTCTAGATATATAGAATAACCTCTGAAGTCCCCGGGTTGTTACTTTGCAGCTTAGTGATGGGTCCTTCCCTGCAAAGAGCCACACACATGTATGTACGAGTTTGCGCTGTTCAGTGGGCCTAGTATGTTGTTCTAAGCCTAAAACGTTTGTCATTGGCGCCATAGCGACTAACGGTTGCAATTCTAGCGTTGTAACACTATATTTCACTTTAAACCCTAAAACCCTAAACCCTAAAATCTAAAACACTACCTAAACCCTCAAACCCCAAATACTACAACAGATTTAACTCGCACACTCTAATGACAGGTGTGACTTGTCAACGCTTACACATATACATACATGAGAACTCTACTACAGATATTAAACTCGCCTACTAGAATGACAGTTGTGCACTTGTATGCATATCACCCGACAGAGACACTTCCCATACAATAGTAAGACTACTACGCGGATCGCTTCTACGGATCATGTGGTTACAGTCACACATGTATGTACATACACACACACTCGTAGAACGATAGGCCAGACTGTTGACAGGCCAATGCTACACCCGATTGCTAAACCAATGGGCACCTGCTTAACCCGTGGAAGAAACACATCAAACCCAAAATCCAAAAACCCTACACATTCATGCAAGCCAAGGTGATACTGAAAACCCTGTTTTAGGGTGTAAAATCGACGACCCGGTGTAATAGAGTTTATTTATCACTACATAAATGGCTTCACTACTCGATTCCATATATGTAAGCGGAGATAATTGAGGAGCATGGCGGGTCTAACCTGGTTTAAAGTTAAGGAGCATGGCGGGTCGAACCTGGTTCTAAATTAAGGAGCATGGCGGGTCTAACCTGATTTTAGATTAAGGAGCATGGCGGGTCTAATCTGATTTTAAATTAAGGAGCATGGCGGGTCTAACCTGATTTTAAATTAAGGAGCATGGAGGGTCTAACCTGGTTTTAGTTTGCAGTGGAAGCTTGAGAGTGTGCGTAAACACTATGAGTGGACACCTCGTATGTCTAGAAACACAAGCAGAATGGTTTCTCTGACAGTTACCCAGCTGATAATGCTACCTACACTATTCAACCTAAGAACCACTTGCGATAGTATTACCCTAGTTTATTTAGACTACCTCTACCGCTTGCGAGACGACCCGCGCACAGCCTATCTGCACCACCTCGTATGTAGGTACAGCCTCTATCGCCATAGTAATGATATCCTTCCTATGTCGACACCTCATTTGTAGGTAGCCACAATCCTCTTAGTAATGCTAATCTTCGTTTCCCAAAGTACAAGTCCTTCCCCAGCCATGCAGGAACGCTCCATACACATCTCGACGCATAGACTAGGGTTGTAGGGTTGGTGCATACAGAAGGACTCTGACCCTGACCGTGCGCACTGGTTGCTAAGCAACTAGCACATACGTAGTGTTTGACCAAATACACACATGTATTGTCTTCCGAATACGACGACGACCACCACCACTACGGCCACTGAGTCTGGGAAGGGGTCTTTAAGCGGGCCTACCACACATCGACGTGTATGTATGTATGCATGCCCGGATGTGGTGTATTGCTGGCTGCAGACGTGTGCCATTTGCCATTCAGGGGGTTTGAACCCTAAACCCTATTGCGGCCATGGCACGTATAAGCTCATTCTGAGCATGTCCCGGGGTTGACTTTTTTAATCGCGGGAGATGCACTTTACACTATAATATGACAAGCACAGGCCACACACACACACACACGCCTTCGTGGAAGTACATCCATACATTCACTGGCCGGTGCAACGCACACGCCCACCGAACAAACAGAGCTATACACTACGTGGCATGCAGAAGCCTCGCCCTCTCACCATTTGTACGAACTATGCCGACCTTATCATCCGCTCATCGCGACAAGCCGTTGCCATGGCAACCTTGGCCCTGAATGTGTGCATTCGGACTGCAGAGGGCCGTCGTGACACCCACGCACGCGCCGTGCGAAGGCAAATGTGCTGCTCCTCAGTAGTGTGTCTCCTGAGTGTGGGTGTGTCTGTCTGCAGCTCGCATCAAGTCTTGCATCCCAAGGCTGTTGGGGGGCTCAGGGTTTAGGGTTTAGGAGTGTCAGGCCAACCCGAATGCGAGAGCGTTGTGGTAAGGTAGTCCTGTTGGAAGGTATGTGAACAAGCACACACCCAATCGACCACATGTGTAAGTCCGTTCCCCAACACCTTTCCCAGACAGATCGGATACTGGCTGCGGCTGTGTCGGTCTCCGTTGCCATGGCAACTAATACCCGTGCTTAGTAATTCCAAAAGGTCTCGGGCAAGTATAAAGCCTTCTGATTGGGCACTGTAGTAGACTAGGTGGTCCGATATAGAAAGCGCTCCAATCGACTTTCGCCCGCAATACAGTACCCACCCTAACCAACGAAGCGACTAAGGCAATAGTCACTTTCAGACACCTGCATGACACCTGCATGACACTGGCATGCTTGAACGCAATGTGTAGGAGGCCATCTTCATGCCTATAGTTGACTATTGATAGATTATCGGGATGTACATGTACTTAACTATTGATAGGTTATTGGGATGGAGCTACAGAGAGCGAGATATACAAGCCCTAGTCTATAGAAACCTACCGGGGGCTTATTCTCATTCGAGCGCACTGAGAGACTGAACCAGTTTATTCCTGGTTGCCAATTTCAGGTTTTAAGGGTCTCGGAAAAAAACCTGTAAACCATTGGCCAGCAGAACACTCTTGGTAGGTAAAACAGTACGCTCAAAGTGTCTATGTGACCCAATCGCAACGCAGCGCTCATCTCGGAAACGCGGCCGTTGCTAGGTTACGCAATGGGTGTCCAATTAATACTTTAGGGGTTTATAAACCCTAAACCCAATAAATACCCACCGAGCACGTACAAGGTTCAAATGCGACACACGGAGTATCCTGGAGAACCTTAAGAGCAGCTCATATTTATGGGGTACCCTATCTTAAGTTTGGGAAGGGCCTCCTGGAAAGGCTGGTGTCGCAGTCAAAGTCCTCGAACAGTGATTTAAACGGGTCTTCCAAGGGGATGTCCTGGGGCGGTCCAAAAACGATATTTTAAGGTGCAGTTTGACGCCACGGAATAGGGTCAGGACTATAGCAGACGACCTAAAGGCCCTGATCGCTACAATTACATAAACTACAACAATGCATCTAAATCCTAAACGAAATCCATGAGTATAAATGCTAAACTAAACGACAAGTCCAAACCCTAAACTAAAGCCACTAGTCTAAACCCTGAACGCTATAATTACATAAACTAAAACAATGTGCCTAAATTCTAAACGAAATCTCTGAGTATAAATGCTAAACTAAACCACGAGTCCAAACCCTAAACTAAAACCATCAGTTTATCTTTATCTGATACTTCTCTGACTACGTCTAACACTCACAAGCCAAGTGAGACCAAGCCCCACTCGACACTGAGGGGACTAAAAACGCGCATGACAAGGTCCAATGGAGACAACTGAGCAACCAAAAATACCACACGAGCCTATTAATAGAACACCACACGAGTCTATTGATAGAACACCATTAGAAGTCACACGTGACATATGCTGACAGTACTCACCTCCTCGTCTGTTAATTCTGGGTAGGTATCGAAATTTCGGGTGTCGTCGGACCCTTGGACATCGGGAACAATTGGTGGCTGTTGGGAGAGCAGCACATGATAAGTATTGGCACAGACATGTAGGTACAATATAATACACAGTATTTATGTAGGTACAATAAAATATATATATATATAAATATATGTAGGTACAATATATTACATAGTATATATGTAGGTACAATAAAAATATATATAATATATAATATATATATATATGTAGGTACAATATAATACATAGTATATATGCAGGTGCAATATAATATATCTATATATATATGTAGTACAATATAATACACAGTATATATGTAGTACAATATAATATATATATATATATATATATATATATATATATATAGTTACAATATAATACACAGTATATATTTAGGTACAATATAATACACAGTATATATGTAGGTACAATAGAATACACAGTATATATGTAGGTACAATATAATACATCATCTATACATGGGCAGAGTATCATACATAGTTCACCAACATAGCTACATACTGGTATACAAATAAATATATTTCGCTTATCATAGTCCACCGAGGGGTAGTACGAGTGTAGTGTGTGCGGTGTGGATGTCTGTGGGACTGTTAAGTGGCGAACAGAATGCTCGGCTACATCCTAATGTTTTAGGGTTTAGGGTATAGGGTTACTCAACCCTAAAACTCTTGCAGTACGCATGCGTGTCGGTGAAGTTGTATATAAAATGTCGGGATAAAGATAGACCGTTTCATACAAATAACAATTAGTAACGAGCAATCATGCGCTGCATATACACATGTCAGCTACGACTACCGAGGGTTAAACGACACTACCCTCACCAACTGCACACTACTAACACACACACACACGCATAGGCTGCACACTACTAACACACACACACACGCATAGGGAGACACACAGACAACAACACACACACACACACGTATATAACACTACGCACAAACTACTAGCACACACGCTTACGAAGACACAGTCAGCAATCACAGACAACAACACACACACACACACGTATATAACACTACGCACAAAACTACTAACACACACGTTTACGAAGAAACAGTCAGCAATCACAGACAACAACACACACACACACACGTATATAACACTACGCACAAAACTACTAACTCACACGTTTACGAAGAAACAGTCAGCAATCACAGACAACAACACACACACACACACGTATATAACACAACACACAAACTTTGACGCACCCACCACAGAGAACCTAAACCCTAAATCACACCAGAACCTCGACATAGTTTAAACCCTAAACCCTACATGCATACCGGTAAATCCCCCAATAAAGCCGTCTCCCAGTTGATGCCTTTAAACCAGCGATGGCGTTTAACGTCCATCGTATCGTTTCTGAGCGACCCCAAACGTTTGGTCCGGTCGGCGGTCAGAAGTTTCTTAATAAAGTCTTTGCAGTTGGGATCAAAGTGCGGCAGATAGGTCACCTTGCCACCCAGCACCTTCTCATATATCCCAAACGAACTCTCGTCGTAAAAAGGCGGGTAGCTGAGAGAGAGAGAGAGACGAGGTGTTTGCGAGGCCATGAGAGACGTGCTGTGGTGGCATATATATATATATACATACAAACATACATACATATATACAAACGTACAAACGTACAAACGTACAAACCAACAAACAAGCATATATACAAAAAAACACACACACACACAAACACACACACACACAAACACACACATATATATATATACATACACACATATATACAAATACATAAAAATATATACACATATACATATACATATACATATATATGCAATATTT
>NW_014039649.1:17985-21154 GCF_001186125.1 Sphaeroforma arctica JP610 | reverse complement strand
TATATATATATAATACTAATATATATATATATATATATATATATATCTATATAATATACAATATACATACATATATATATATACATACATATACAATATACATACGTATATTCATACATATGTATATACGTACATACATACGTGTATACATACATGCATACGGACCTACATACATATATACAAACATAAATACACACTTACATACATTCATACCCCACCACATATATATTACGAGGGAACATGTAACGTACATACGTTAAACAAAGCACTCATAGTGTATGTTACAATACAAATCAACATACATAGCATACCTATAGTCTTAATCATCAAATAGTCTTGAAGGTTCTCCGGGGGTTCACTAGTACTTGCGCTTGAAGACTTTCGCCGTTTGCCACACCCCGTACTGCCACTACTACCCTTACGCAGCGTGTTCACTTCTACGGCTGCCTGTTGAATGGTATCTTGCGAAGCATGTTCGTTCGTATCGATTGGCTCGATCGCTGTAGCGCTGCTCTCAGCACTTAAAATAGTCTTTAATCCTCCTAAACTTAGGCCAGCACCCAGTTTTGAGCCTAAGGAATTAGCCGAGTCACTGTCGTCTTCAAACGGTTGTCCCCCTCGACTATAATCCGAGCTATCTGCCCCAACTATGCCATCTATATCATTCTCAACCCCACCATTTTTGTCGCCTGCCTTATTTTTGGTCGTGGTGTGTGAGTTATTATCATTCACATGCGGTACCGGTACAAGAAGTGGCATCTCATTTATAGGCATTTTTGTACTGTCTATGGGCGCACTTATATCGGGACCGGATAGTTTGTGAGATAAGGAACTAGACGCATGCTTGCCATCTTTGCCTTCTTTATGAAGTTTTCTCCTGAAGAACGACATCTTTATCCGACTTATATTACCTACTTATCTTATCATATACAGTTTTTTACGCATGTATATCCGCATGGATAGTTTATCTTATTATAGTGCGAAAAGGGAAATGAAAGCCCGATTTCTTAGATATATTATGTATAATTAATATGTAATATATATATATATATATATCTATGTGTGTGTACTCGTACACAGCTTTGATTAAAGCTTACTACTTACAAAGGATTATAATGGCCTGTACAATTACTTGCAAAACTGTAGAGGAGACCTCGCATTGTATAAAGATAAATAATCAAATATACGCCGATTATCGTATACGTTCTGCATATCTTTATGAGATTTATATAATAAATAAATAACTAATATAATAATATACTATATATATATATATATATATATATATATATATATATATATATGTATGTGTGTGTGTGTACAATATATCTATCTAATATATATATATATATATATATATATACAATAGAAGTATGTGTATATCTATAGATGTCTGTATATGCAGCTCTTAGATGTTAGTATAGCTGCACTAACCATAGGCACATCATGAATATATCAGCACCAGCGTACGCATCTTCGTACATATGTTTTTAAAATATGTTTCAAATAGCGAAACCTGTCACGTACGACACCGTACACATAAAGACGGTTTAAAAAAAATAATCGCCTTTTTGTATGTATATTCTAGAAAAAGATTGGAGATAAAAATGTCCTATGTATTTACCACGTAAATGTTTGCAAAAATGGGACAAAATTATCAATGCCTATGTATGAAGCTAAATAAATAGTGAAAATATTTTATAGGTTTCTTCTGCATTCAACTCCAATAAAATCGAGTATTTCTTGACGGAAACATTCCAACAAAAAAAAAATGCCAAACTCGGATTTGTGAATATAAATATTATGAAGGGAATGATCTATTATTCAATAACCACAATCGGTTAAAACGATCCAGTAGAAATAGTTCACCCCAAACGCTTAGTCATCAAAAAGGCTGAGTCATCCAATTAATATTCTTAAAAAACGTCTATACGTTACGTTCAATTTTGTATATTTATAAAAATTGAACCAGTTTGTACGGGTAAAAAGACTGCGAAAGAACCTCGTCCTAGCCGGGCCTATATACATAGTGGGATCCGAACATGTACCCGGATGTATATTTATTAGATATTATCAAACGACAAAATGTATGACCATCCCGATATAAACGTAGTTAAACGTACTTTTATTCCGTTTCTACAGTTTAACGCAAAAGTATCGTTTCCAGAGTCTCGTATTGTAGGCATTGGGCAACGAATATCGCAGACCAACCTTCTGAACGATGAGGTGCTGCTATTGAAAATTGTATAAACCAAAACTTAGTTTTGATTGAGTTTGAAACCTAACAGCCAATAAAACGGTGATATAAAAGCAATCTATATTACTCACTAACAATAAAACTACTGAGAAACCACAGTTTGCTCTGCTCATTCGTTGTTTCTGTGTTCCAAACATTGGAGGAGAACATAAAATTTTCGAGCAATCCTATTAGCTGGAATAACCTTTTTAGGGTTTCAAGTGAGATCTGCATAACTTCTCTTGCCCTCTATGGGGTCTATACACGGTATGGTGACTTATGTGTACAATCACACACACACAAACACACACACTCACTCACGCACACACACACTCACTCACTCACTCACGCACACACACTCACTGTGTACGTCGATCTTCCTAACAACCCGTCTGTGATCAGTGATCTATACTTACAGTTTCAAAGATGTCGAAAATTCCACTGAAGAACCCACAGATGCCCAACCCCGAGAACGAGGAGGTTTCGTCAGACCCTGCTGAGTTGGCAGAACAAGTCAAGTATCTAAAGAATCAGCTGTACAAGGTCACGCGCTCAATCGCCCATGTCAGAGAATCAGGTATGTAATGATGTATTTATAGATGGAGGTGGGTTAGTGAGTGTATATATTGGGAAATATATATGTGTAGTTGTTGAGATGTTCATACACTTTCTTTTGTGTCTTTCTATTTTTAATCCCTTGCTTATGAATATATATATATCTATATCTGTATCTATATCTATATCTTTATCTATATCTATATCTATATCTATATCTATACATACATACATACATATATACATATATATATATATATATATATACATATGTATGTATGTATATATGTATATATGTATATATGTATATGTATGTATATATACACATATGTATATATATACATAAATATATATATTCATAAGTATATATATATATAC
>NW_014039649.1:12680-15451 GCF_001186125.1 Sphaeroforma arctica JP610 | reverse complement strand
GTATGTATAATTATTTATTTATTTATTTAAATATATATCTATATTTCTATGTTTCTATTTTTATTTCTCTATATATACATGTCCGTGTCTATATATATATATATATATACATATTCATTACTATGATATGATTTATTTGTAGTACAAAATGTTTAAATTCGTGCGTTTAGCATGTTAGGCATAAAATGACCAACAGTGACCTATATACAGATACATATGCACATATCTATATACACGAGCACACACCTATACAACCGGTACCAAAGTCTAACAACCTATACTCGCCCTGGCAACAGGAATTGCCCCAAAGATGAGAAGTATGACCAGTATGGCTGCTTCCCAGGTGCGGGTACTGTTGGTAGTACTGAGGCGTGCTTGTTGGCTGGGCTGGCTCTAAAGATGCGGTGGAGAAACTGGTACGCCGCCCGCCATAGTAAGTGTGGGGGGATTGATTGAAGATCGTTTTACGGAATAGGGTCTAGGGTTTTGTATGTGCAGGACTGACATGTACTTTTATCCGTGTGGTTGGTTGTCAGTCTTGTATATGTTTGGGTTTAGGATATATCTTCAAACAAGTATGTCCAGAGTATGTCGTTGTGTTTAAGTTATATAATGGCCTTTACCTATGTGTTTATTTATATATGTTACCTATGTCTAGGTTTCGGATATATCTTCAACCATGTGTATGTAGACTACTTGGTCATGTTTTACCTAATGTTTATTCTATTCATGTATTTCACAATATATCTTGCCTATGTCTACGTTTAGCATATATCTTCACCTCCATGGCCTCCGGCGTGGAATATACTCCAAAACCCTAGAGCCTCACACGCTAAAACCTACTCTCTCACTCCGTAGGTTTGGATGAGGGAGAGGTCCGTGGGGTGTATCCTAATTTGGTGATGTCGGATATGTTCCAGGCTTGCTGGGAGAAGTTCTTCCGCTTTATGGATGTTGAGCCACGATTTGTCGCCCCGAGTTCTGAGCATTGCAAGGTGTGTGTTTTTAGGGTTTAAGGGTTGTGTGTGATCTGCCCATATATTAATAATGATGTGATATTGTGCGAATGCTTCGTAAGGTGACTGCAGCTCTGTGTGTAGTGCACACAACTCAATATATTACTGATATGATACTATGAGAATGATCCGTATGGTGTGTGTGCTATGTTAGTATAAGGGAGATCTGTTATTGGGCTGAGGTTCGTGCGGTGTGTGTAGCCGTGTTATTGTTGGTCAGATCTTAAAAGCTCTACAACGCGAGTGAGTCTGCAAAGGCAATGGGTATGGGTCGAATCGCGGTCAGTCGATCAGCAGAGAAGCTACGTTTAGAGCCCCTAACAATTGTGCAGATACGATCAGTTGCACTGCTGCGGATGTACGGAGATGTCATTGTACCATACAATATATATATATATATATTCACCCATTTCTTCTCTTACATATCTACTCGTTAACATGTGTTATTATTTACATACTTATCTGCTATATGACACACTTATCTCCTCTGTTTCATACTTATGTTTCCCCTAACATATATATTCCCTTTCTCAGGTCAATGCCGAAGACATGATTGCCCTGTGTGATGACAAGACCATTGGAATGGTCGCCATTATGGGCAATCACTACACCGGGCACTACGATCCCGTATGGGACCTGGACGAGGCATTGACCAAACTCAACAAGGAGAAGGGTATGTTCACTAACTAGGCATTCATACACACACATTATATATGTATTTGTATATATATATATATGTATATATGTATATATATATATATATATATATAATATATATATTTGTATATGTATGTATGTATCTATATCTGTACATTATTTTATTGTTCGTTCTGGCATACTCGATGGGCGTGCACAGCATGGTTCAACAGACATATATGTTCTATATTTGTTATTTATAGTATTATATATCGTTGCATTTCTGTGCTGTTCACACGGGTTGCTGTGTCCTTCGACTAACGGGCAATGTGTCGCCACACATCCTTCTCCTTGCATGCTACCGAACCAAGCCTACCTACCCCAAGAGTTCTAGGGTCTAAGGTTTATAGACCTAACACACAACACATACTCACCTCTCTACCCCCCATACCCAGGATACCAAATTGGCTTGCACGTGGACGCTGCCTCGGGTGGGTTCATTGCCCCGTTCCAACCCGAAGTACCTGCTTGGGACTTTCGCCTGCCCAATGTTCTGAGTATCAGCGCCTCAGGTCATAAGTTTGGGGCCAGTGTGTGTGGTACTGGGTGGGTGGTATTCCGCGAGAGGACCGACTTGGCCGAGCATGTGGCCGTGTCGGTGTCGTACTTGGGAGGAGATGCGGATAGTTATACACTCAACTTCTCACGGTATAGTGGGATGTATATATGTATATATATATAATATGTATATATATGTATATATATATATATATATATATATATATACTTATACTCATACTTATACTCATACTTATACTCATACTTATACTCATACTTATACTTATACTTGTATTTATACATATACATATACATATACATATACATATACATATACATATACATATACATATACATATACATATACATACATATACATACATATGTATACATATATATACATAGATTTATACATATACATATACATACATATGTATAGATATATACATAGACATAGATATATACACACACAAACATATATATACATATACATATACATATACATATACATGTATAGACATATATACATACATACATATACATACATACATACATATATAT
>NW_014039649.1:10272-12660 GCF_001186125.1 Sphaeroforma arctica JP610 | reverse complement strand
TAGGGTTTCTGTGTGTCTTTTCGCCACGTGCGTGTCATTTATATGTGTCTGTGTGTTGTCTATTAGCCAAGTGCGTGTCATTTACACGTGTCTGTGTGTTGTCTATTAGCCAAGTGCGTGTCATTTACATGTGTCTGTGGGTGTCATTTTGATGTGTCTGTGTGTGTCTATTAGCCAAGTGCGTGTCATTTATGTGTGTCTGTTTGTCTATGTCTGCGTCTTGACTGTTCGTATACATGCTTGTGCGTGTGCGTGTGCATGTACGTGTGTGTGTAGATTTAGTGCACCGAATGTGATTAAATGTGGTGCAGATATCTATGTGCTATTTATTTTAGTACGCACAAGACTTTTTCTCCGTATTTTGTACTTACCTACCTTATGTCTTCCCCTCCCCGTGAGCCCGTGGATTGTATACTCGTTTACTAGGCACATGCTTGTATAGCCTTCTACGTATGTACCTACCTACCTTATGTCTTCCGCTCCCCGTGAGCCCGTGGATTGTATATTCGTTTACTAGGCACATGCTTGTATAGCCATCTATGTATGTATCTACCTACCTTATGTCTTCCACTCCCCGTGAGCCCGTGGATTGTATACTCGTTTACTAGGCGCATGCTTGTATAGCCTTCTATGTATGCAAATCCCCCTGCTACTTATATGCCAGCCATACACTCGCACTCTGATCTCGCTCAAGCGTGTATCTATGACTCGCCCCTCTCCATTGGTGGTGTAGGCAACAAACGTTTTAGGGTTTATAACCCTAAAACAAAGAGATAATGGCACATTTTCATAGGCCTCCTTCGTACTCACAAATGCAGCCTAGACCCCGCACATGTTCATGTCTGCATGATGTATGATGTCTGCATGACTGCATGTCTACATCAGTGGTTTCTGCGTTCTCACACACATTGCTATTCCTTTGCGGGTACAGGAAAGAAACGCTTTGTGATCATGGACGATGGTGATACCGCTTGTTTGCCCGTGGTGTCCGCAAGACTCAACCCAGACCTGCGCCTGCCGTTCACGGATATTGATTTCCAACACCAGCTGTATGTATCATGTGTTTATTCAGGCATGCTTGTGAGTCTGATTTTGAAACTTCCTCGTGCGTATAGTGTGCGTACTTGGTATACATATACATATATATATATATATACATATAGGTATGTAGGTATCTTTGTATGTTAGCTTGTGATGTTGGTTGGTGTGCATATAGTGTGTGTGTCTGGCACATACAGTTACGCTGAATATTTTTGGCCGTCACTTTTGATTGTACGAGATTCTTCCATATGTGCTATGCATTATATACATTGCACCTATTTCTTCCATATGTGCTATGCATTATATACATTGCACCTATAGACATACCCAACATCTACACACACACCGCCACACACATGCTCAAATGCTCACATGCTTACACCCAATTCTGCTGCATCCTTACCTAACACAACACAACACACACACACACACATATATATATATATATGTATATATATATATATAACACACACACACATATATATGTATGTATATATATATATATGTGTGTGTGTGTGTGTTATATATATATATCCAGATCCGAGCAGCACTGGTACGTTTCGGGCTACTCCCTTCGCTTTGAGCACCCGATCTCCAAGATGTTACTGCCGCTGTTCAACGACACCCCCAAGTCAGCCACCATGTTCCGTGTGGTGGTCAAGAGTAACCTGACCCGTGAACTAGCCGAAGATCTGGTCAAGCAAGTCGAAGCCACGCTCAAGGAGATGGACTCCCAGGGCACGGGCTTTAAGATGAAGCACAAGGCAGCAAAACTAGCCCACCGGCCCTCTGTGTGCTAAAAACAGGACAGGGCACATCTGGCCGATGGGTGTATGTGTTACACTCTCAGGACAAAGGACGTGCTGCCTATGGGTTAGTGGTGTGTGTGTGCTGGGGAGGGCGTGTGAGGTGTAGAGGTTTGGCCTGTGGGAGTTAGGTGGTGTACACGGTACCCGGCTGCAGCCGGAGTGGGCAGGATGGTTTGTATACGTGAGGGGGCCTTTTGGGGGCCTGCTGGTCTGGCTTTGAGGATATGTTGTCCGATGAGCAAGTTCCATGCGAATAACCACATCGCGTCCCACATTTAGTACACGCACGAACCGTCTTTGTGCATGTCAGAGATCTGCCATAGGCACGCACGTGTGTATATATATGTACACTTTCGGAGTTGCAGAGGATAACACCATCTTGGCCCATTCACGTATGAGCCGCTCTACGTACGATTTGCGGCGGACGACGATGAAGTATTCAATATTACTGATGCTATATCCAAATGAGATATACAGATCAGACACAGCCGTTAGCATATTATCTTCAATTTGTAGATACTTATTTCCTTATATTGCA
>NW_014039649.1:2549-9773 GCF_001186125.1 Sphaeroforma arctica JP610 | reverse complement strand
TTCTTATTTACGTTAATATATATATATATATATATATATATAATTACACACGTGTATATATATATGCAGTGTACGTTTTCTTTGCTATGCCTCCTTAGATATATGAACATGATAATCTATGTATATATATATCTATATATACGTCGTTCCAGGTCTCCAATGATGCCGCCACACGCACATGTATTGGGTATGTACTTTTTATTATCAACTTATACTCAATATAAATTTACATACGTACATTCATATTATGTATAAAACGTACAGATACTAAATATACAATATATCTAACACATACACCTACATGTGTATTTGCAGTTATCAAGTTCCTTGGGCGTATTAATATATTGCTTCATGCATGTGCGTGTGCAATAAAAGTATATAATTATTCATGAAGGTTCAAACTATATGCAAAGTTCCTTGTTATGCAGATATTCTTCTGCTATATGAGGCACACTCAAACTAATAGCCAACTAAAGGCAAGCAATGGACGTCTCACAATCGTATGCACTGAGTGGTAGACATACACGGCCATTCAAGACCATTCATGATTAACATTATGGATCGGAACAGACCGAAATAGCCCTGCGATATACTATTTACACTAAAGATATTTATTGTTCGGATTTACAATAATAGTATATATATATATATATATATATATATTCATACTTGTCTAATTGATTTGAACCGTGTCTCCTTCCCAGTCCTCCTCAGAGAGTGTAGCCTCATTGCCATCCTCGCCAGCCATATCGTATATGCTGGTATCCTCATCTCGTATAGCTCTATTACCACTGAATTCACTATTTCCCTCAAACACAACTGTCCCGTCCATATCTACACTCGACCAATACGACCACACACCGCCTGCCGTCGACGCCGTGTTTCGCCTGAAGTCGCCGTCAAATACCAGCTCACTGGTAGGTAGGTGCACATTGGTGGCCACCACCCCTCCCCGTCCCTCAGCTTCATTGTCCGTAAACGTACCTACAACATATACTCTGGACCCTCGGCTCAGCTTCTGAACCCGTAACGCCCCACCCCTGGCACCAAACCCGTCATCGTTGGCCTGGTTGCTAAGATACAGACCGTCGACGATCATCTCTCCGACTATTTCCTGCACGTGTATAGCTCCGCCTTGATTCGCCTCGTTGCTTCTGAACTCGACCCCACGCTCGAACGTGACATCGCCAGCCATAAAGTCCAGATAAACCGCACCCCCGCCACTGTGTAGTGAGGCTTCAGGGTAGTAGGCTTTGTTGTCCTCAAACGTACCACTGATGGAGATGGTGTATAGGCTATCCAGGTAGATAACTGCCACGGCGGCTCCACCCGCATACCTATCCGTGTCGCTGGTACTCATCAGCAGGCCGGTGAACGTACAATCGCCATCTACAACCAGGCCAGCTGAATTGCCCACAAACACCCCCACACCAGGACGTTCACTGGTCATATCGTACATGTGCACATTGCTTAGGGATAGCTCAACTCGCTGAGACCCCGCAGTCCCCTCCGCACCCAACGTGTGGAAGCCTGCGGAACGCATACCGGGCGAGCCAGTCATACGAAGATCTATTAACTCAACCTTTTGCGTGTCGCTATTGGTCGCCTCCAGTATAGCTCCATCTGTAGAGTCGAAGGTGGCGGTGAGTGTGGGGAATGTGCCTGAGCACGCTACCCCTTGTATAGTCACACTGCTGCTGAACCGGATGGGGTTGGCAACGGATTTCGAGCCTCCTATATAGACCACATCTTCATCGTCTGCGGTCTCTATAGCGGTAGATAAGTCGTCATAACACAGTCCATCGATTACACCACCCTCGCACGAACACGCGTCCTGTGCTGTGGCAGGAACATTGGGCCTGTCCACATCCGTGCCACTCCCATCTGGAGTATCCTCATCCTCGTCTTCAGATAAACCATTTGTAGTAGCTGCCTGTGTGCTGGATGCTACAGATGCCGCTGAGCTGGATGTAGTAGATATTTGCGTGGTAGATATAGTGGATTCCACAACCGGTATTAGTCCAGCAACTGTATCCGCACAGCACAGACCACTGCGACACTTAAGCACGTTGTCTGTACAGCTATTATCAAACTCGCAGCATTCGACATCGGACAGCAGATCATTGCCCTCGTCACATACAATACCATCATAGGCTCCGCATGTTGTCAGAAACTCTCCTGTTGCTATCTGCACAGGCGATGGACTTGGCGAAGGAGCTATACCTTCCACACAACACAGCTCATCCAAACACTTGAGGAGCCCGTCGCACGCATTGTGCCACCGGCAGCACGCAATATCAGCCGCTACACCCGACCCTGCCGCACAAGTCAATTCTTCTTCGAAGGCCATAACGGCACAAGTGATGGTATTGTCTACCAGCTCAAGTTCGTCGTCGGGTGTATTAGTTTCTAATTCTGTAGCCGTATTAGTTATTACTTCCGCTGTTGTGGCTGTAATATCATTGCTCTCTGCGAATGTACTTGTAGCTGTGGTGTTGCTCGCGTCCTCTACAATCGTGCTTGCGTTAGTATTGTTATCTTCGGTAGCTGCAGTAGTGGCAGATATAGTAGCCGTTACTATAGTTAAACTATTATCAGTTACTATTGTACTACTATCCGTGTTCTGTGAAGTTGTTGACTGATCAGTCGTTTCCCCCAGCTGGAGCTGACAACACATTTCTTCTGAACACCTCGTCAAATCACCGCACATATTATAGTACCGGCAACACGTTATATCAGGAACTAGAGTCTGTGCGATCGAATTACACTGCAAAAAGTCTAGTTGACTTTTTTCACCGCATGTGACAGTATAGTCTATGGGCTGCGAATCAATTATCGATGCCAATGCGAGAACAGCTATACCAGCTGTGTTCTTCATTACGTAACGCATTTTGTCGGCTCTGTATATCAAACGTGTATAAAGGACAATGAGCAATTGTGTGTCACCATACGGTTCAATTGTATTTATACCACATTCATAAAATATATTCTCTTCGTGGATTTACTATTTATAATTTAGTGGACATGTACATAAAGCCATATACAACATGCGCTCTACCTCACTCCCCACTCTCCAGTACTCCATAAATACACACAAGGCGTCAGGCGTGGACTGGAGGCAGTGGAGGCCGGAGGATAATGATTCTTTTGCTCTATTCATCACAGTTTTTTTCATGTTTTTTTTTCATGTGAAGTGAGCAATTTATATTTTTATTTGGTTATTCTTATTACTGTACTATGCTTTTTCGTGACTTTTAAAAAAAAAACAAAAAAACAACCCCAAAATCAAAAATGCTCTAACTGTTCAATTTTCAGAAGGTTTTGCACTACGTGGTAATCCTATTATTACATCTTGGCTTTCAGGGGTAAATTTGGATTGAATATGTGTTCAATTCGGGTTAAATCGATATATATAGGTCATGTCTTATTTCAGTTTTTTCGGACGTGCAATAAAAATACTGTCTCGGCATTATTTTGGTATGATAGTAAATAGAACATACTACCTAGTACTGGCAGACCCGAATTATGAATCCTGATATTTCATATTCGTGTTTACTGTTTAGTGTTTTGAACCTCTGCCAGATTCTGACCTCTGGAGTAGAAAATGAAAATCAGATGGTGATCACTCTGATCAGTGAGCCCCTTCCTCCCCAGAGGGTCATTGTTATAAATTTCAAGCATTTTCAAGTTTCTGTGTGTATTTTTATAAGTACATACTGTACATATTTTTTAGTTTCAAGTTTTCAACTAAAAAAAGTTCCAAATATAGTTGGCAAGCTCATGCCAGTCGCTTCGTTGCATAACATATAAAATACACCAATGGATTCCCTGGTTGCACTATAGATCCATCTCAAGTAGTTCAGTTCTGAAAAGTTAAAAAGAAGTAAGTAGTAAAGTAAAAGACTAAAAGTACACATCCTGTATGAAGTCAATCTGAAGTATGAACTATGTAGTAGACTTTTAGTCAACAAGTAGTCAAGCTCAGCTCATGTATTTACCGATGTGAGACTCAGAGTCTCGCTGTCTCAGAATACACTCGCAGGAATACAATGTTTAAATACACAACAAGAGAGAGCAAATCGGAGAACTTCAAAGAATTTTATTTAAAAAACATAAATATTTATTTGGACAAAGTTCTGGTCCTGGTGTTTTTTATGTACTTTTAAAAAATACATCCTGTGAATTGAAAAAAGGTATTTATTTTATAAATAGAATTGTTTATTTTTATTTTTATTCTATATTGTATTTACAAAAAGAGAATCCAAGAGACCGAGATATGTAAATAGTTAAATACATAAACTGAGAAACGCCGAAGCAGACCACAGCGGCGCAGAGTCTGTCACTCACAAGTCACAACTCACAACTCGCAACTCGCAGCGGCGCCAGAAGCAAATATATGGTACTTTTTTAAAAATAAATAGACGGGCACTGGACCGCTGGTGAGTGGTGACTGGATCACTGAATCACAAAATCAGGGGATAAGGTTATTTTCCAAAGTTATAAAAACACTCCTAAAATTTGAAATTTGGCTTTTCTAATTTATGGTTCTTCTTTACAATTCTTTTTTTAAGTTTCACTATAAACCAAATAATTAACAAATATGACTTTATGCTCTGTGCGCCTTCAAGCCTTGTGTCGTCCTTGAACTTTCCTAAAAGTATTTCCTAAATATATACATTGATGCTCCATCAGAAACTCACTTTGACTCAGATGAAGTGACTCGGCTATGTTCTACACATCCCATAAACAGTAGTATATACACCTTCTAACAGGCCGAATAAAGAGATGGTGGACCTTTTTAAGAGTGCACCCAACGTATTCTCCGAAACGTGTGGTTGAGGGCCACGGTATATAGTCAATCAATGTTACGAGTACAATCCTTCTCCATTTTATTATATTCCTAATAGAAAGACACTTTCTAATAGAAGGAGTCACACTTTCTTCAAGTGTTTGGTGTGTATGTCTGTATGAACATCTATCCGCGTTTAGTATTTATTTGATGGCGGTAATGAAGGATACTGACAAGAAGAGACGAACATATACTCAAAAGAGAACAAGACTTGTCATGCAATCCTATGTGCCGAATCCGATGTATTTATTTTCTTTGCTTTTCAGCTTTTCATAAATAAATACAAGTACACACAAGTTCACAACTAAATACAACAACTAGTGAAGTACGCACAAGCCACAGGTGCACAACCATATAACTACTGATATATAAATAACTTGTACAAGTACAGTAGCACACAGCCACACACGCAACTCAGCCTCACAAGTTCACAACTACACTACACTCTTTTTTAAAAATTCACCAGAGTTTGAACTTTGAACTCTAGGCTCTGATCTTGACTTTATAGCACAAAAGCTTTTTTCTTTTACTTTCACTATGTATGTACTACTCGTGCAGTCGTGCGTAGTGGTGGGATTCCAATCTTCCATCGATCTATGTACATACATACATATTCACAGCTTATTGTCTATTGGGCAGAACATATATTGGTGGGGTATTTTTAATTATTCTCTCTTTTAGTTTATTTTTGTATAAAATATATTCGGGGGTTTTTTAAATGCATGTATTTAAAAAAATTAAAGCACTACGTCCTGGAAATTCTTTACTATCAACTCTGGTTTGAAGTTGAACGTAAAATATCAATCTAATAAAACATTCAAAAATTGTTCCATCGGTTCCAGGTATAATTAAACGTTAGCCTGTGAAAGATTTTTTTTTTAAACAAATAACAAAACGGTGTTTACGTATATTGAACGCCAAACAATCTGTGGCAAAATATATGCAGGGTTTGCACAGTTGTAGGGTATTTGTTTTTATTTCAGAAAACAAGATAATTACATAGGACGTAATCTTTTAAACTACACAAGGCTATGTTTCAGGCATAGCCACCTCAAAAAAGACGTTTCAGGAGGTTATGAGTGTTTCTATAACATTAATTTACACCTTTATACCCGTAGTCCTGCGCATATGCCACATAGCGTACTTACACAGACTCCATTTTATGCATAGCTCATACTACCCATCACTTGTCTTACAGAGAGCATTTGCCATCACAATTGGCTTCACACAGCAGAACCTGTGTTCTCGTAATCAGAGCTGAGGGCATAACACACATGCTCCGTGTACATACATACTTCTTAACTGACGTATAATATAATCCTATATTTATATGCATAAATAAATACGGGTATTCAGTCATGTTGGGCATATGGACTCTCCTAGGCATGCTCGCCATACTCTCTGGCATTGCATTGCACCATCTACATCAACGCATGCACTGTCCGCTGATAGCCTACGACTGGGCTGCTGAAGTGCAATGGTCATTTGATACTCGGCAGTCGACTGAGATCAGATCGATCAGTGTAAGTGGACTGGGTAATACGGTAGCCATTGTGTGCGCTTGTGGTATTTATCTTATGTGTGGGGTGTGTGGCCGCTGGTTAGATGTTGCAACCTCGTCTGATCTTTTGTTGTACATGTGCTGCAAACCGCCTTCGTACACATTCAGTATACGTCTACGCCTGCTGAATTCGTGTTGAATTTAACTTTCGTGTTGATTATCCGTTATACGGGTAGTACTACAGTGCGATGGTTACCATATGTTGGATATTAAACCACACGCCCACGGAAACTTAAAAAAAAGTGTACTATATCAGCGATGGTTACATACGTTTGTTTGTGTATTAGATTTTATTACTAGTGTGAAATATTTTGTGTTTGTTTGCCTAGTAGTGCTTAGTAGTAGTGTTTATTATTTATTGTTTGTACAACGGTTTGTTGTGTATAGGTTATTGGTATTCTATTGCTACCAGGTTGTTGTACTAAGACTTTTAGTACATGTACACGGCTCGTGGACTTGATATTGGTGTTCACATTCTCCAACTGAGTGCTTTTAGTTGTATATACATCCCTGCTCAACCACTGATTAGCTGATTTATCACTGCATAAGTAGTACGAACTGATGATAGTTAACTCCAATGTACGCCACTGATTTGGTGCAGATAGTCTCTGACGAGAATGTGATGTCTGTCATTCGCTCGCGAATCAGCTCATGGGAAGCTCAGCCTCCACTGACATTCACCACAAAAGCAGAAGCAGTTAACTATGGCGTAGAAGGCGGTCTGTTGAGAGACCTGGTGCACCATTGGAAGGTACAATGTANGTTTTTATTTTATTATTATTATTGTATATATATGTATATATATGTATGTATA